>NW_026892902.1:0-120460 GCF_033815535.1 Pezoporus flaviventris
TCCCCACCGCAGGTGATGCCCGGGTGCCCCCCCCGGGCTGCCCATATTGGCCGGGGGAGTTCATGACCACAGCGAGCGAGAGCGAGGGGCCCGGGGGGGGGGGCAGCGGGACCCTGCGTGTGGAGCCGGGGGGGGGGCGACCCCCCACATCCCCCCCCCAGGGATCCCCCACTGCTGCCGCACCCCCACAAAGGTACGTGGGGCGCTATGGGGCTCTATGGGGCGGGAGGGGGGGGTACCTCAATGCTGACCCCCTGGGTGATGCCCCCCCCCCCACCACCCCATTGCAGGGATCCTGAAGAAGAAGGGCCTGGCCCCCATCAGTGAGCGCGGCAGCACCCAGCACCCCCTGCCCCCCCCCGCCGCCCCCCCCACGGGCTCCTCGGGCAGTGAGGGGGGGCGGGGGGGCCCCATGGCTGCCCCCCGCCCGCGGCAGAGCCTGCAGGAGCAGCTCAGCGGCGTCACCCCCATCGCCATGAGCATCAAGGCTGGGACCGTGGACGAGGACTCCTCCGGCTCCGAGTGAGTGCTGGGCACCCATGGGTGCCCACTGGGTGCGAGGGTGGCTGGTGGGGTCCATCGGGTGCCCATTGGGTGTTGTGGGTGCCCATCGGGTGTTACTGTGCCCATTGGGTGCAAGGGTGGTTGGTGGTGTCCGCTGGCTCCCCATTGGGTGTTGGGGTGCCCATTGGGTGCCCACTGGGTGTTACTGTGCGCATGGGGTGCCCATTGGGTTTCATTGGGTGCCCATTGGGTTTCCAATGGGTGTTACTGTGCCCATTGGGTGCCCATTGGGTTTCTATTGGGTGCCCGTTGGATTTCCATTGGGTGCTGTGTGCATTGGGTGCCCATTGGGTTTCCATTGGGTGTTACTGTGCCCATTGGGTGCCCACTGGGTTTCCATTGGGTGCCCATTGGGTTTCCATTGGGTGTTACTGTGCCCATTGGGTGCCCACTGGGTTTCCATTGGGTGTTACTGTGCGCATTGGGTGCCCACTGGGTTTCCATTGGGTGTTACTGTGCCCATTGGGTGCCCACTGGGTTTCCACTGGGTGTTAGTGTGCCTGCTGGGTGTCTGTTGGGTGCTCACTGACTCCCCATTGGTTGTTGGTGTACTGATTGTTTGCCCATTGGGTGTTTGGGTGCCCATTGGGTGTTAGCGTGCCCATTTGGTGCCCACTGCACGGCCATTGACTTGTATACTGGGTGCTGGTGTGCTCATTGGGTGCCCATTGACTCTTCATTGGGTGCTGGAGTGCCTGGTGGGTGCCCATTGGCCATCCATGTGTTAGTAATGTGCTTGTTGGGTGCCCAGCAGGCCCCCGTTGGATGCCCATTGACCACCCATTGGGTGCTGGTGTGCCCATTGGGTGTCCATTGAGTGCTGCCCTGTCCATTGGGTGCCCATTGACCACCCATTGGCTCTTGGGTGCCCATCAGGTCAAACAGGGCACCCATTCAGCACCCATTGGGTGCCATGGGGGGGGTCCCTCACTAACCCTCCTCTTCTCTCCCCCCCCCCCCCCCCCCCCCCCAGATTTCTGTTCTTTAATTTCCTCCATTAACCCAAGGGGGGGCTCCTGCTCACCCTACCCCCCCCCCCACCTCCATCCCCCCATTGGGTGCTATGGGTGCTGAAGGCACCCCTGCACCCCTCGCCCCCCATCACATATCCATCTGTCTTTTCCCCCCCCCCCCCACCATGCCCATGTGTGCGTCCGTCCATCGCCCCCCAGGAGCGACGAGACCTCCATCTAACGGGGACCCACGGCACCCCCAGTGCCAGCGCCATGGGGACACTGCTGGGTTGGGGGGGGGGGCACGCATCACACCATGGGTGTCATGGGGATGGGGGGGGCACACCATGGGGACACCCCCCCCATTGCACTATGGATGCTGGCAGGGATTTACCCCCCACCCCTTGGCACCTTCTTGGGTTGGGGTGGGGGGGGGGGTTGGTATTGGGTGCCCCCCACCCTGACCCCCCCTCCCCCTCCCCCCCCCCATCACCCACAGCCCCCAGGACCCGGTGGAGGGATTTATTTAAAAAATACTTGGAAAATACAAAAAAAAAGGGTATTTAGGGCCCCTCCCCCCCCCATGGTGACACTGGGGGGGGGGGGGCACCATGAATGGGGGGAACCAATATTACACCCTCCCCCCCCAGGGGTGAGGCTCAGGTGGTGGCACCCATAGGGGGGGCACTGTGGGGAGGGTGCTGGGGGACCCCTGGGTGCTTTGGGGGGGGGGGGAGGTCCTATTGATGATGGTTTCCTTTTGTAATTAAAGCAAAATCCAACCTGAGCCTCGGCCTCATCCTGGGGGGGGCCCTGACCCCCACCCCCCCCCTCCCGTGGGGGGGTCACCTCGGGGCGCTGCTCACCGCTGGCTTCCGGGGGCCCCGCAGGCGGCCGGGGGGGGGCCCCGGTTTGCAGCCGGTGCTGGGCGCTGGGGGGGGCCCCCGTGATGCTCCTGCAATGGGGAGAGCCCCAAGGGGGAAACTGAGGCAAGGGGGGGGAACCACGTTGCCCCCCCCCCCCCCCTCCAGCAGCACCTTCCTCACCTCGGGGGGCCGGGCCCCCCCTGGCCCGGGGCAGGGTGGTGGATGGGGGGGCACGGGCTGAGGGGCTGGGGGGGGCCGGGGTCCGGCTGTGGGGCTGGCGGCTTGGGGGGGGAGCTCCCCTTGCCTTTGGCTGGGCTGGGGAGAGAGAGGGGTGGGGGGTGAGGGGGGGGCACCTTAACCCCCCCTGACCCCCATTGACTCACCCTGACCCCCATTGACCCCCCCTGCCCCCCATTGACTCCCCCTGCCCCCCATTGACTCCCCTGCCCCCCATTGACCCACCCTGACCCACCCCCTGCGCCATGGTGTGGGTGCCCCATGGTGAAGGTGCTCCGTGAACCAAGTACCCCATGCAGTGGGTGCTCCATGCAATGTCTCCCATGGCAGGGGGCCCATGGTTTGGGTGCCCCCTGCAATGGGTGCCCTCAATGGAGTGGGTGTCCCTGCCCTGTACCCACGTTGTCTCCATCCCCATCCATCCCCGTCCCATCCCCATCCCCATTCCCATTCGTTCCCATCCCCATCCCCTCCCCATTAATTCTCATCCCCATCCCAATCCCTTCCCATCCCCATTCATTCTCATCCCCATCCATTTCCATCCCCATCCCCTCCCCATTAATTCCTATCCCCATCCCTTCCCATCCCCACCCCTTCCCATCCCCATCCCCATTCATCCCCATCCCTATCCCATCCCTTCCCATCCCCATCCATTTCCATCCCCATCCCTTCACATCCCCATTTCCATCCCCTCCCCATCCCCATCCCTTCCCATCCCCATCCCATCCCCATCCATTTCCATCCCCTCCCCATCCCCATCCCCATCCATTTCCATCCCCATCCCTTCCCATCCCCATCCCCATTCATTCCCAACCCTATCCATTCCCATCCCCTCCCCATTCCCATCCCCTCCCCATCCCCATCCCCATCCCCATCCCCATCCCCTCCCCATCCCCATCCCCATCCCCATCCCCGTCCCCATCCCTCCCCATCCCCATCCCCGTCCCCATCCCTTCCCATCCCGATCCCCATCCCCATCCCTTCCCATCCCGATCCCCATCCCCATCCCCATCCCCATCCCTCCCCATCCCCATCCCCATCCCCATCCCTTCCCATCCCGATCCCCATCCCCATCCCCATCCCCATCCCTCCCCATCCCCATCCCCATCCCCATCCCTTCCATCCCCATCCCCATCCCCATCCCTCCCCATCCCCATCCGCACCCCCCCAGATCCGGTACCTGCTGCCCCCCCCCGCGCTCCTTCCTTTCCCCGGGCCCCAGCCCCCCTCCCTTGGGGAGGGCAAACCCGGGGGGGGGCTCCCCCCACCCTGCTCGGGGGGGGCACCCTGGTGCCGGGGGGTCCTTTGGGTGCCGCTGTGGGGGCCGCCTGCAGCAGAGGTTGGGTGTGGGGGGGGGGCACAAGGACACGGCTCAGCCCAGCCCCTCCCCCCATGGGTTTGGGACCTACCTTGGGGGCGCTGCCGGCAGCGGGGGGTGCCCGGTGCTTGGGGGGGGGGGGCTGTGGGGCGGGGGGGCCCCGCGCGCTCACGGTGGGCAGGAGCGCGCGCACGGGGCTGTCCCGCACCACGAACGTTTCCCGGCGGGGGCTGCGGGGGGGGCGGGGGCCCGCGGGGGGGGGCAGGCGGCAGCGCTGCAGCTCCGCGGCCACGCGCGACGCCTCCCGCACCAGCTCCTCCAGGCGCGCGCCCCGCAGCGGGCTCCAGCCCCCCCCGACATCGGCTTCATCCTCCTCGTCCTCGTCCTGGCTGCGGGGGGGGGGGGGGAAGGTGGGAGCTTGGCTATGGGGCGCTGCGGCCGCCATCACCCCCCCCACGGGCTCCGGGACCCCACTGATGGGTGCCAGGTACCGCGGGGAATCCCAAGCCTCGGCCACTGCGTGGAAAGTGCCCCGGCTATGGGGTTTGTACCACCCGGCTATGGGGTTTGTATCACCCGGCTATGGGGTTTGTATCACCTGGCTATGGGGTTTGTATCACCCGGCTATGGGGTTTGTATCACCCGGCTATGGGGTTTGTATCACCCGGCTATGGGGTTTGTATCACCCGGCTATGGGGCTCCACATCTATGGGGCTCCATATCTATGGGGCTCCACATCTCCCATCTATGGGGCTCCACATCCCCCATCCATGGGGCTCCGCATCCCCCATCTATGGGGCTCCGCATCCCCCATCTATGGGGCTCCACATCTATGGGGCTCCGCATCCCCCATCTATGGGGCTCCACATCTATGGGGCTCCACATCACCCGTCTATGGGGCTCCACATCCCCCATCTATGGGGCTCCGCATCTCCCATCTATGGGGCTCCACATCCCCCATCCATGGGGCTCCACATCCCCCATCTATGGGGCTCCACATCCCCCATCTATGGGGCTCCACATCTCCCATCTATGGGGCTCCACATCCCCCATCCATGGGGCTCCGCATCCCCCATCTATGGGGCTCCGCATCCCCCATCTATGGGGCTCCACATCTATGGGGCTCCGCATCCCCCATCTATGGGGCTCCACATCTATGGGGCTCCACATCACCCGTCTATGGGGCTCCACATCCCCCATCTATGGGGCTCCGCATCTCCCATCTATGGGGCTCCACATCCCCCATCCATGGGGCTCCGCATCCCCCATCTATGGGGCTCCGCATCCCCCATCTATGGGGCTCCACATCTCCCATCTATGGGGCTCCACATCCCCCATCCATGGGGCTCCGCATCCCCCATCTATGGGGCTCCGCATCCCCCATCTATGGGGCTCCACATCTATGGGGCTCCGCATCCCCCATCTATGGGGCTCCACATCTATGGGGCTCCACATCACCCGTCTATGGGGCTCCACATCCCCCATCTATGGGGCTCCACATCTCCCATCTATGGGGCTCCACATCCCCCATCCATGGGGCTCCACATCCCCCATCTATGGGGCTCCACATCCCCCATCTATGGGGCTCCACATCTCCCATCTATGGGGCTCCACATCCCCCATCCATGGGGCTCCGCATCCCCCATCTATGGGGCTCCGCATCCCCCATCTATGGGGCTCCACATCTATGGGGCTCCGCATCCCCCATCTATGGGGCTCCACATCCATGGGGCTCCACATCCCCCATCTATGGGGCTCCACATCCCCCATCTATGGGGCTCCACATCTATGGGGCTCCACATCCCCCATCTATGGGGCTCCACATCCCCCATCCATGGGGCTCCACATCCCCCATCTATGGGGCTCCACATCCCCCATCCATGGGGCTCCACATCCCCCATCCATGGGGCTCCACATCTCCCATCTATGGGGCTCCACATCCCCCATCTATGGGGCTCCACATCCCCCATCTATGGGGCTCCACATCCCCCATCCATGGGGCTCCACATCTCCCATCTATGGGGCTCCACATCTCCCATCTATGGGGCTCCACATCCCCCATCTATGGGGCTCCACATCCCCCATCTATGGGGCTCCACATCCCCCATCCATGGGGCTCCACATCTCCCATCTATGGGGCTCCACATCTCCCATCTATGGGGCTCCACATCCCCCATCCATGGGGCTCCACACCCCCCATGTCCCCCATTCAGCCCCCCCCCCCCACCTGTCGGACGGGGACAGGAGCCCGAAGTCGAAGCTCTCCTCGGTGACGAAGCGGACGTCGGGGGGCCCGGGGGGGGGGGGCAGCCCCGCTTCGCCGCCACCGGGGGGGCCGCGGGGGGGCCGCGGCTGCTCCATGGCCGCGGCTGCCTGGGGGGGAGCGGTGACACCAGGGATGGGGCGGGGGGGGGGGACGGGACCCGACGGTGCCAGGCGGGGATGGCTCCGGCGGAGCGGGCACGGAGCGGGGGGGCCCAGCCCCACATCGGGGGATCCCAGCCCCACAACCTCATCCCCGGGGGGCCCAGCCCCACATCGGGGGGTCCCAGCCCCACATCAGGGGATCCCAGCCCCACAACCCCACCCCCGGGGGGCCCAGCCCCACATCGGGGGGTCCCAGCCCCACATCAGGGGATCCCAGCCCCACAACCTCATCCCCGGGGGGCCCAGCCCCACATCAGGGGGTCCCAGCCCCACAACCTCATCCCCGGGGAGTCCCAGCCCTTCACCGAGGGATCCCAGCCCCACAACCCCACCCCCGGGGGGCCCAGCCCCACACCGAGGGGTCCCAGCCCCACAACTGCATCCCCGGTGATCCCAGCCCCACATCGGAGGGTCCCAGCCCCACAACCGCATCCCCGGTGGTCCCAGCCCCACATCGAGGGGTCCCAGCCCCACAACCCCGTCCCCGGGGGGTCCCAGCCCCGCACCGAGAGGACGCAGTCCCACACTCCCATCCCGGAGGGCCCCCAGTCCCCAAACGGGGGTGTCCCAGCCCCACACCCCCCATTCCAGAGCATCCCCACCCCACATCGGGGGGTCCCAGCCCCACACCCTGATCCCAGTGCTTCCCGGCCCCACACCCCCATCCCAGGAGGTCCCAGCCCCACACCGAGGGGTCCGAGCTCCGCACCCCCATTCCAGAGCATCCCATCCCACACCGGGGGGGGGCCCAGCCCCACATCCGTGGGTCCCATCGCTGCCCCTCCCCTGCCCCACATCCGTGGGTCCCATCCCCGCTCCTCCCTCCCCCTCCCGCCCCCCCCCCCCCCCCGGCTCCCCGCTCACCGCCCCCGGTTCCCGCTCTCCCGCGCGCGCGCCGAGGCGGGGAGGGGGCGTGGCCCGGTGGGAGGAGGGGGGCGTGGCCTAAGGGGAAGCGGGGGCGTGGCCATGGGGGGGAGGAGGGGGCGTGGTCCCGTTCTCATTCCCCCTCCATCGCGTCACCAGAGCCCGCAGCGCCGATTGGCTCTGCTCCCTGAGGGCACGCCCCTTTCCGAACGCTCTCTCCCATTGGCTGTGGCAGGGGAAGGGGGCGTGTCCCCGGAAGCGCGCGCTAGCGGCGGCATGGCCGCCGTCCCGCCTGACTCCTGGCAACCGCCCACCGTCTCCATGGAGACCACGTAAGGACATCCCCCCGGTACCGGTACCGGTTACACCCGGGTCCGCTTCACCCCGGTACCGGTTCACCCCCGTTCCGGTTCACTCCGTTGCACCCCGGTTCACCCCGGTACCGGTTATACCCCGTTATGTCCCAGTTCTGGTTCACCCCGGTACCGGTTATACCCCGTTATGTCCCAGTTCTGGTTCACACTGGTACCGGTTATACCCCGTTACGTCCTGGTTCGCCCCAGTACCGGTTATACCCCATTACATCCCGGTTCCGGTTCACCGTGGTACCAGTTATACCCCGTTACATCCCGGTTCCGGTTCACCGCGGTACCAGTTATACCCCGTTACATCCCGGTTCCGGTTCACCGCGGTACCAGTTATACCCCGTTACATCCCGGTTCCGGTTCACCGCGGTACCAGTTATACCCCATCACATCCCGGTTCCGGTTCACCGCGGTACCAGTTATACCCCATTACATCCCGGTTCCGGTTCACCGCGGTACCAGTTATACCCCATTAGGTCCCGGTTCCGGTTCACCGCGGTACCAGTTATACCCCATTACATCCCGGTTCCGGTTCACCGCGGTACCAGTTATACCCCATTACATCCCGGTTCTGGTTCACCGCGGTACCAGTTATACCCCATTACATCCCGGTTCCGGTTCACCGTGGTACCAGTTATACCCCATTACGTCCCGGTTCCGGTTCCACCTGGTACCAGTTATACCCCATTACACCCCATTTCCGGTTCATCCTTCCTGAGTACCGGATGCCCCGTTATCCCCCATCCCATTGCCCTCTCCCTGTACCGGACAGCCCCCGGTCCCCTTCCCCGTTCCCACCCATTCCCATTCCCCCCATCCCGTTCCCATTCCCGGTTCTGTGTCCCGCAGGATGGGCCCGCTGGTGCTGGAGCTCTACTGGAAGCACGCGCCCCGCACGTGCAGGAACTTCGCGGAGCTCTGCCGCCGCGGCTACTACAACGGCACCAAGTTCCACCGCGTCATCAAGGACTTCATGGTGCAAGGGGGGGACCCCACCGGCACCGGTGAGCATCCTGCCCCCCCCCCCGGTCACCCCATTACAGGTCCCCCCCTCTCCCTCATGCCGCTGACCCCCTGTTTCCATCATTCCCCCCCACCCTCTTCCCAGGCCGTGGTGGTGCCTCCATCTATGGGAAGCACTTTGAGGATGAGCTGCACCCGGAGCTCAAGTTCACCGGTGAGTGGTAGGGGCACAGTGGGACCTGTCCATAGGGTGATGTGACCCTCGTGTCCACCAGGACCTGTCTATAGGGTGATGTGACCCTCGTGTCCACCAGGACCTGTCCATAGGGTGATGTGACCCCCGTATCCACCAGGACCTGTCTGTAGGGTGATGTGACCCCCGTGTCCACCAGGACCTGTCTATAGGGTGATGTGACCCTCGTGTCCACCAGGACCTGTCCATAGGGTGATGTGACCCCCGTATCCACCAGGACCTGTCTATAGGGTGATGTGACCCTCGTGTCCACCAGGACCTGTCTGTAGGGTGATGTGACCCTCCTGTCCAACAGGACCTGTCCATAGGGTGATGTGACCCCCGTATCCACCAGGACCTGTCCGTAGGGTGATGTGACCCTCGTGTCCACCAGGACCTGTCCGTAGGGTGATGTGACCCCCGTATCCACCAGGACCTGTCTATAGGGTGATGTGACCCCCGTATCCACCAGGACCTGTCCGTAGGGTGATGTGACCCTCGTGTCCACCAGGACCTGTCCGTAGGGTGATGTGACCCCCGTATCCACCAGGACCTGTCTATAGGGTGATGTGACCCTCGTGTCCACCAGGACCTGTCCATAGGGTGATGTGACCCCCCCTATCTACCAGGACCTGTCCATAGGGTGATGTGACCCTCGTGTCCACCAGGACCTGTCCATAGGGTGATGTGACCCTCGTGTCCACCAGGACCTGTCCATAGGGTGATGTGACCCTCGTGTCCACCAGGACCTGTCTATAGGGTGATGTGACCCTCGTGTCCACCAGGACCTGTCTATAGGGTGATCTGATCCCCGTGTCCACCAGGACCTGTCCATAGGGTGATGTGACCCTCGTGTCCACCAGGACCTGTCCATAGGGTGATGTGACCCTCGTATCCACCAGGACCTGTCTATAGGGTGATGTGACCCTCGTGTCCAACAGGACCTGTCTATAGGGTGATGTGACCCTCGTGTCCACCAGGACCTGTCCATAGGGTGATGTGACCCTCGTATCCACCAGGACCTGTCTATAGGGTGATGTGACCCTCGTGTCCACCAGGACCTGTCCATAGGGTGATGTGACCCCCGTATCCACCAGGACCTGTCTATAGGGTGATGTGACCCTCATGTCCACCAGGACCTGTCTATAGGGTGATGTGACCCTCGTGTCCACCAGGACCTGTCCATAGGGTGATGTGACCCCCCTATCTACCAGGACCTGTCCATAGGGTGATGTGACCCCCGTATCCACCAGGACCTGTCTATAGGGTGATGTGACCCTCGTGTCCACCAGGACCTGTCTATAGGGTGATGTGACCCTCATGTCCACCAGGACCTGTCTATAGGGTGATGTGACCATCGTGTCCACCAGGACCTGTCCATAGGGTGATGTGACCCCCCTATCTACCAGGACCTGTCCATAGGGTGATGTGACCCCCGTATCCACCAGGACCTGTCTATAGGGTGATGTGACCCTCGTGTCCACCAGGACCTGTCTATAGGGTGATGTGACCCTCATGTCCACCAGGGCCTGTCCATAGGGTGATGTGACCCCCCTATCTACCAGGACCTGTCCATAGGGTGATGTGACCCCCGTATCCACCAGGACCTGTCTATAGGGTGATGTGACCCTCATGTCCACCAGGACCTGTCTATAGGGTGATGTGACCCCTGTATCCACCAGGACCTGTCTGTAGGGTGATGTGACCCTCGTGTCCACCAGGACCTGTCTATAGGGTAATGTGACCCTCGTGTCCACCAGGACCTGTCTATAGGGTGATGTGACCATCGTGTCCACCAGGACCTGTCCATAGGGTGATGTGACCCCTATCCACCAGGACCTGTCTGTAGGGTGATGTGACCCTCGTGTCCAACAGGACTTGTCCATAGGGTGACGTGACACCCAGACCTCATCCATGGCATGTCCCCCACAATGTCAGAACCTTGGCCATGGGGTGCAATGTGTGCCCCCAAATCCCATGCATGGGGTGCTCTGTCTGCCATGAAACCAGGTCAACCCGCCCCCAAGCCCCCAAACCATTCATGCTATTGTCTATCCATCATCCATCCTCCATCCATCCATCCACCCATCCATCATCCATCCATCATCCATCCATATCATCCATCCATCATCCATCCATCCTCCATCCATCCATCCATCCATATCATCCATCATCCATCCATCATACTCCATATCATCCATCCATCATCCATCCATCCATCCATCATCCATCCATCATCCATCCATTCATCCATCCATCCATCCATCCATCCATCCATCCATCCATCCATCATCCATCCATCCATCATCCATCCATCCATCATCCATCCATCATCCATCCCTCCCTCCATCCCTCCCTCCTTTCCCCCCCCAGGCGCAGGGATCCTGGCGATGGCTAACGCGGGGCCGGACACCAACGGCAGCCAGTTCTTCCTGACGCTGGCCCCGGCGCAGTGGCTGGACGGGAAGCACAGCATCTTCGGCCGGGTGAGCCAGGGCATGGCGGTGCTGGCGCGCCTCGCCATGGTGGACACCAACGCGCAGGACCGGCCCCTCGACGACGTCAAGGTCATCAAGGCTTTTCCATCGGGATAATGGGGGGCTCCGGGTCCTCCTCTATGGAATAAAGGAGGTGGGAAGTGGAGGTGATCCCCCCCTGCACTGTGTGATGGGTTTTGGGGGTGGTCTGCGTGCTGTGGTTGGGTGACACATAACAGCGGGGTGTGCACTGGAGCTGGGATATGGAGGAGCAAAGGGGGACTTGGGGACCCCAGTGTCCGTGGATGAAGGGAGGGATGCATGGAGGATGGATGGAGGATGGATGGATGCATGGATGCATACATGCACTATGGATGGATGATGGATGAATGGAGGGATGGATGCATGCATGGTGGATGGAGGGATGGTTGGCAGGGATTCAGGCTGGATGGAGGGATGCATGGATGGATGATGAATGGAGAATGGATGGGTGGATGGATGATGGATGGATGGATGGATGGATGGATGGATGATGGATGGATGGATGGATGGATGGATGGATGGATGATGTATGGATAGATGATGGATGGGTGGATGGATGGATGGATGGATGATGGATGGATGGATGGATGGATGGATGGATGGATGGATGGATAGATGATGGATGGGTGGTTGGATGATGGATGGATGGATGGATGGATGGATGGATGGATGGATGGATGGTTGGATAGAGAATGGATGCATACATGTATACATGCACAATGGATGGATGGATGGATGGATGGATGGATGGATGGATGATGTATGGATAGATGATGGATGGGTGGATGGATGGATGGATGGATGATGGATGGATGGATGGATGGATGGATGGATGGATAGATGATGGATGGGTGGTTGGATGATGGATGGATGGATGGATGGATGGATGGATGGATGGATGGTTGGATAGAGAATGGATGCATACATGTATACATGCACAATGGATGGATGGATGGATGGATGGATGGTTGGATAGAGAATGGATGCATACATGTATACATGCACAATGGATGGATGGATGGATGGATGGATGGATGGATGGATGATGTATGGATAGATGATGGATGGGTGGATGGATGGATGGATGGATGATGGATGGATGGATGGATGGATAGATGGATGGATGGATGGATGGATAGATGATGGATGGGTGGTTGGATGATGGATGGATGGATGGATGGATGGATGGATGGTTGGATAGAGAATGGATGCATACATGTATACATGCACAATGGATGGATGGATGGATGGATGGATGGATGGATGGTTGGATAGAGAATGGATGCATACATGTATGCATGCACAATGGATGGATGGATGGATGGTTGATGAATGGATGGATAGGATGGATGCATACCTGTATACATGCACAATGGATGGATGGCGGGATGGATGGCAGGGATTCAGAATGGATGGCAGGGATTCAAGATGCACACATGCATACATGCACAATTGATGGATGGATGGAGGATGAATGGATGGATGGATGCACACATGCATACATGCATGATGGATGGTTGGATGATGGATGGATGGATGGATGGATGGATGGATGGATGGATGGATGGATGGATGATGGATGGGTGGATGGATCATGGATGGATGGATAGATGGATGGATGGATGATGGATGATGGATGGGTGGATGGATGATGGATGGATGATGGATGGATGGATGGATGGATGGATGGATGGATGGATGGATGGATGGATGGATGGATGGATGGATGATGGATGGATGGATGGATGGATGGATGGATGGATGGATGGATGCATGGATGGATGGATGGATGGATGGATGGATGATGGATGATGGATGGGTGGATGGATCATGGATGGATGATGGATGGATGATGGATGGATGGATGGATGGATGGATGGATGGATGGATGGATGGATGATGGATGGATGTTGCATGGATGGATGATGGATGCTCTACAGCCATCTACGTATTCTGGGGAAGGGGTTTGTGTGGTTCCAGCCTCCACCTTGTGTCCCCCCAAAGTGCCTGAGGACCTCCCCCAGGTGATGGTTTTGAGGGGTGGCATGGAGGAGGTCACCACGTCATGGTGGGGACCCAGGGGGTGTTATGTGTCCCTCAGACCTGGGGTGTGGAGGGCTCCAGGCATGGGGGGAAAAGGGGGACACAGTGTGACCCCCACCGGGTGCCCTGGGACCCTCATCATGTCCCATAGGGGGTGGCAGTGTCCCCCACAAAACTTGCTCCCCCCGCTATTAGGGGCTACTGGGTGCCTACTGGGGACTACTGGGAGGTCCTTGGTGCTACCAGGGGTGTACTCGGAGGAACTGGTGGCTACTGGGAGCTAATGGGGGGCTACTGGGCGCTCTTAGGGGGCTACTGGGGACTACGGGGAGGTCCTTGGTTCTACCAGATTTTACTGGGAAGTACTGGGGGCTACTGGGAGGTACTGGTGGCTACTGGGAGCTAATGGGGGGCTACTGGGCGCTCTTAGGGGGCTACTGGGGACTACGGGGGGGTCCTTGGTGCTACCAGGGGTCTACTGGGAGCTACTGGGAGGTACTGGGGGGCTCCTGGGTCTACCTGCTGGGTGTTACTGGGAGCCAATGGGAGCCAATGGGCGGTACCGAGGGGTTGCTGGGAGCCAATGGGAGCTCCCGGGGCGGTACCGAGGGGGCTGGCGGGGGGGGGTTGGCTCTGTCGGTGCCGGTGCCCGGTGCCCGGTGCCCGGAGCGGGACGCGGCGCTCGCCATGGCGGGGCTGGGGAGCCCCGAGGCCGGCAGCGACCCCGGGCCCGCCACGCGTGTGGAGCTCACGGTGTCCTGCAGGTACCGGGGGGGAACAGCCGGGGGTGGGAGGGGGGGGGGGGAGCGGGGGCAGTGGGGTGCGGGGAGGGGGAGTGGGAGCAATGGGGGGCAATGGGGAGAGTGGGAGCATGGGAAGCACGGGGGGGCACCGGGAGCACTGGGGTGCAATGGGGGCACTGGGAAGCACGGGGGGGCACTGGGAGCAATGGTGTGCAATGGGGAGAGTGGGAGGTACTGGGGTGCAACGGGGGCACTGGGAAGCACGGGGGTACTGGGAGCACTGGGGTGCAATGGGGGCACTGGGAAGCACGGGGGGTACTGAGAGCACTGGGGTGCAATGGGGAGAGTGGGAGGTACTGGGAGCAATGGGGTGCAATGGGGGCACTGGGAAGAACGGGAGGGCACTGGGAGCAATGGTGTGCAATGGGGAGAGTGGGAGGTACTGGGAGCACTGGGGTGCAACGGGGGCACTGGGAAGCACGGGGGGTACTGGGAGCACTGGGGTGCAATGGGGAGAGTGGGAGGTACTGGGAGCACTGGGGTGCAATGGGGGCACTGGGAAGCACGGGAGGGCACTGGGAGCAATGGTGTGCAATGGGGAGAGTGGGAGGTACTGGGGTGCAACGGGGGCACTGGGAAGCACGGGGGTACTGGGAGCACTGGGGTGCAATGGGGAGAGTGGGAGGTACTGGGAGCACTGGGGTGCAATGGGGGCACTGGGAAGCACGGGGGGTACTGAGAGCACTGGGGTGCAATGGGGAGAGTGGGAGGTACTGGGAGCAATGGGGGGCAATGGGGGCACTGGGAAGAACGGGAGGGCACTGGGAGCAATGGTGTGCAATGGGGAGAGTGGGAGGTACTGGGAGCACTGGGGTGCAACGGGGGCACTGGGAAGCACGGGGGGTACTGGGAGCACTGGGGTGCAATGGGGAGAGTGGGAGGTACTGGGAGCACTGGGGCGCAATGGGGGCACTGGGAAGCACGGAGGGGCACTGGGAGCAATGGTGTGCAATGGGGAGAGTGGGAGGTACTGGGGTGCAACGGGGGCACTGGGAAGCACGGGGGTACTGGGAGCACTGGGATGCAATGTAGGGAGTGGGAGCACGACGAAGCACAAGGGGGCACTGGGAGCACTGGGGTGCAATGAGGGGGTACTGGGGTGCAGTGGGGGGCACTGGGAGCAGTGGGGAGCAATGGGGGGCACTGGGAAGCACGGAGGGGCACTGGGAGCACTGGGGTGCAATGGGGGGGTACTGGGGTGCAATGGGGGGCACTGGGAGCAGTGGGGTGTAATGGGGGGTACTGGGAAGCACGGAGGGGCACTGGGAGCACTGGGGTGCAATGGGGGGAGTGGGAGCATTGGAGTGCAGTGGGGGCACTGGGGTGCAGTGGGGGGCAGTGGGGGCACTGGGAAGCACAGGGGGACACTGGGAGCACTGGTGTGCAATGAGGGGCATTGGGAGTACTGGCAAGCACTGGGGTTCAGTGGGGGGAGTGAGGGGTACTGGGGACACTGGGGTGCAATGGGGGGCACTGGGAAGCACAGGGGGACCTGGGTCCTGTGAGCACTCAGAGGTGGGGGCACTGGGGAGAGTGGAGAACACTGGGGGATGCACTGGGGCAAATGGGGGACTCTGGGGGGGCACTGGGGGCAGTGGGGAGCTGGGAGAGGGTGTGGGAGCTGTGGGAAGCACTGGGGAAAGCAATGGGAGGAATGGGGGGCACTGGGAAGGAGGAGGGAGGCACGGGGGGGGGAACTGGGGACAGGGGGTGCCACGAGGGGGCACCCCAGGGGCCGGGTTATGGGGGTCCCCTCCGGCCATGCTGGGTGCTCCCAACTGCTCCGGGTGCCCCCCCCCCCCAGCAGCTCCTGTGGCTGCTCCCATCCCTTCCCAGTGGGAGCAGAGAGAATCCTGGGGGTTGGGTGCTGCAGGGTTGGGGGGAACAAGGAGCAGGGACCCCCCAACTGCACCCCCGGCACATGGTGTGCACCCAACACGTGTCACCATGGATGTGACACCCTGACACGTGTCACCGTGGCTGTGACACCCAGACACGTGTCACCATGGATGTGCACCTGACACGTGTCACCATGGATGTGCACCCGACATGTGTCACCGTGGATGTGACACCCTGAAACGTGTCACCGTGGATGTGCACCTGACACGTGTCACCGTGGATGTGACACCCTGAAACGTGTCACCGTGGATGTGCACCTGACACGTGTCACCATGGATGTGACACCCTGACACGTGTCACCGTGGATGTGACACCCTGAAACGTGTCGCCATGGATGTGCACCTGACACGTGTCACCATGGATATGCACCCCGACACGTGTCACTATAGCTGTGACACCCTGACACGTGTCACCATGAATGTGACACCCTGACACGTGTCGCCATGGATGTGCACCTGACACGTGTCACCGTGGTTGTGACACCCTGACACGTGTCACCATGAATGTGACACCCTGACACATGTCGCCATGGATGTGCACCTGACACGTGTCACCATGGATGTGACACCCTGACACGTGTCACTGTGGTTGTGACACCCGGACACGTGTCACCATGGATGTGCACCTGACACGTGTCACCATGGATGTGCACCTGACACGTGTCGCCATGGATGTGCACCTGACACGTGTCACCATGAATGTGCACCCTGACACGTGTCACCATGGATGTGACACCCCGACACGTGTCACTGTGGTTGTGACACCCTGACACGTGTCACCATGGATGTGCACTTGACACGTGTCACCATGGATGTGACACTCCTGACATGGGATGCATTCAGCTGGGACCCACCCGACACAGGGCATGGACCCAATACAAAACAGTGCTCCAGCTCACACCCAGCTCACACCCCGCTCACACCCAGCTCACACTCAGTTCACACCCCCCTCACACTCAGCTCACACCCAGCTCACACCCAGCTCACACCCAGCTCACACTCAGTTCACACCCCCCTCACACTCAGCTCACACCCAGCTCACACCCAGCTCACACTCAGTTCACACCCCCCTCACACTCAGCTCACACCCAGCTCACACTCAGCTCACACCCCGCTCACACCCAGCTCACACCCAGCACACCCAGCTCACACCCAGCTCACACCCAGCACACCCCGCTCACACCCAGCTCACACCCAGCTCACACCCAGCTCACACCCAGCTCACACCCAGCACACCCAGCTCACACCCAGCTCACACCCAGCTCACACCCCGCTCACACCCAGCTCACACCCAGCACACCCCGCTCACACCCAGCTCACACCCAGCTCACACCCCGCTCACACCCAGCTCACACCCAGCTCACACCCAGTTCACACCCAGCTCACACCCCGCTCACACCCAGCTCACACCCAGCTCACACCCCGCTCACACCCCGCTCACACCCAGCTCACACCCAGCTCACACCCAGCTCACACCCAGCTCACACCCCGCTCACACCCAGCTCACACCCAGCTCACACCCAGCTCACACCCCGCTCACACCCAGTTCACACCCGGCTCACACCCAGCTCACACCCAGCTCACACCCAGCTCACACCCAGCTCACACTCAGCTCACACCCAGCTCACACCCAGCTCACACCCAGCTCACACCCCGCTCACACCCAGTTCACACCCGGCTCACACCCAGCTCACACCCAGCTCACACCCAGCTCACACCCAGCTCACACCCAGCTCACACCCAGCTCACACCCCGCTCACACCCAGTTCACACCCGGCTCACACCCAGCTCACACCCAGCTCACACCCAGCTCACACCCAGCTCACACTCAGCTCACACCCAGCTCACACCCAGCTCACACCCAGCTCACACCCCGCTCACACCCAGTTCACACCCGGCTCACACCCAGCTCACACCCAGCTCACACCCAGCTCACACCCCGCTCACACCCAGCTCACACCCAGCTCACACCCAGCTCACACCCAGCTCACACCCAGCTCACACCCCGCTCACACCCAGCTCACACCCAGTTCACAGCCGCGCTCTCCCTGTGCCATCCCCACAGGCAGCTCCTGGACAAGGACACCTTCTCCAAGTCGGACCCACGTGAGTGCTGGGGGGGTCGGGGGTGTTGGGGGTCACGGTGCCCCCCCCCTCCCCGACCCTCTGCTCGCTCCCCCCAGTCTGTGTCCTGTACATCCAACGCCCCGGCAGCCGGCAGTGGCTGGAGGTGAGTGTCCGGAGGGAGGGAGGAAGGGATGGATGATGGATGGATGGATGGATGATGGATGGATGATGGATGGATGGATGATGGATGGATGGATGGATGATGGATGGATGGATGGATGATGGATGGATGGATGGATGGATGATGGATGATGGATGGATGATGGATGGATGGATGATGGATGGATGGATGGATACATGGATGGATGGATGATGGATGGATGATGGATGGATGGATGATGGATGGATGGATGGATGGATGATGGATGATGGATGGATGATGGATGGATGGATGATGGATGGATGGATGGATACATGGATGGATGGATGATGGATGGATGGATGGATGGATGGATGGATGGATGGATGGATGATGGATGGATGGATGGATGGATGATGGATGGATGATGGATGGATGATGGATGGATAGATGATGGATGGATGGATGGATGGATGGATGGATGGATGATGGATGATGGATGGATGATGGATGGATGGATGATGGATGGATGGATGATGGATGGATGGATGATGGATGGATGGATGATGGATGGATGGATGGATGGATGATGGATGATGGATGGATGATGGATGGATGGATGATGGATGGATGGATGGATACATGGATGGATGGATGATGGATGGATGGATGGATGGATGGATGGATGGATGGATGGATGATGGATGGATGGATGGATGGATGATGGATGGATGATGGATGGATGATGGATGGATAGATGATGGATGGATGGATGGATGGATGGATGGATGGATGATGGATGATGGATGGATGATGGATGGATGGATGATGGATGGATGGATGATGGATGGATGGATGATGGATGGATGGATGATGGATGATGGATGGATGATGGATGGATGGATGGATGGATGGATGATGGATGGATGGATGATGGATGGATGGATGATGGATGATGGATGGATGATGGATGGATGGATGGATGGATGATGGATGGATGATGGATGGATGGATGGATGATGGATGGATGGATGATGGATGGATGGATGATGGATGGATGGATGGATGGATGGATGGATGGATGGATGGATGATGGATGGATGGATGGATGATGGATGATGGATGGATGATGGATGGATGGATGGATGGATGATGGATGGATGGATGGATGGATGATGGATGGATGGATGGATGATGGATGGATGGATGGATGGATGGATGATGGATGGATGATGGATGGATGATGGATGGATGGATGGATGGATGATGGATGGATGGATGGATGGATGATGGATGGATGGATGGATGATGGATGGATGGATGATGGATGGATGGATGATGGATGGATGGATGGATGATGGATGATGGATGGATGATGGATGGATGGATGGATGGATGATGGATGGATGGATGGATGGATGGATGGATGGATGGATGGATGATGGATGGATGGATGATGGATGGATGATGGATGGATGATGGATGGATGATGGATGGATGATGGATGATGGATGGATGAATGGATGGATGGACGGATGATGGATGCATGATGGATGGATGCATGGATGGATGATGGATGGATGAATGGGTGGATGGATGGATGGATGGATGATGGATGCATGATGGATGGATGGATGATGGATGGATGATGGATGAAGGATGGATGAATGGATGATGGATGGATGATGGATGATGGATGGATGATGGATGGATGGATGGATGATGGATGCATGATGGATGGATGGATGATGGATGGATGATGGATGAAGGATGGATGAATGGATGATGGATGGATGATGGATGATGGATGGATGAATGGATGGATGGACGGATGATGGATGCATGATGGATGGATGAAGGATGGATGAATGGATGGATGCATGATGGATGGATGAGGGATGGATGGATGATGGAGGGATGGATGATGGATGGATGATGGATGATGGATGAAAGATGATGGATGGATGATGAGTAGTGGACAGCTGGCACAGCCAGTCGCATGTTGGGGTGCCAGCCAGCTGGCCTATCATGAGCATGTTGAGGTCATGGCCAATCAGCATGTTTGGGTGCTGGCCAACCAGCCAATCAGCGTGTTAGATGCCAAACTATCAGCATGTTGGGGTACCATCAACACTGGTGGTCTGGCCAATGATCACGTTAGATTTTGGCCAACCGACCAATCAGCATGTTGGGGTGCCAGTCGGTTAATCAATCACCAATGAGTAATCAGCTTGCTGAGGTGCTGGCCAATCAGCTTTCTGGGGTGCAGCCATCCAGCCAATCAGCACACTGGGGATCAGATTGGGGTGCCGCGCAGGTGACCAATCATCTGTCAGCAGGCAGGCAGGCGGCCAATGAGCTCTCAGCCTGGCTGCACGCAGGGAGGGGACACTCGGGGACACCCGGGTGCCGCGGCCCCCCCCCCGCTGCCTCCCGCCCCCCCCGCAGGCTGTAATTAAGCCTCTGGTTAATTGCGGGCTCTGGGCGCTATGGGCGGGGGGGGGCGGGCAGGGCTCGGGGCCGGCCCCAGCGGGGACAAAGGGGCACCTGGGCCCTCCTGCCCCTGTCACACGTGGCCCCGGCCCCCGCTCCAGCCCCCGGTGTCCCCATGTCCCCGTCCCCAGTTCGGCCGCACCGAGGTCATCGACAACTCCCTGAACCCCGACTTCCTGCACAAGTTCGTCCTCGACTACTTCTTCGAGGAGAAGCAGAACCTGCGCTTCGACCTGTGAGTGCCCGCAGCCCATCATAGCCCAGCCCGTCCCCAGCCCATCGCATCCCTGTCCCCATCACATCCACATCCCATCCCATTCCATCCCCATCCCATCGCATCCCTGTCCCCATCACATCCACATCCCATCCCATTCCATCCCCAGCCCATCGCATCCCTGTCCCCATCACATCCCCATCCCATCCCATTCCATCCCCATCCCATCGCATCCCTGTCCCCATCACATCCCCATCCCATCCCATTCCATCCCCAGCCCATCGCATCCCTGTCCCCATCACATCCACATCCCATCCCATTCCATCCCCATCCCATCACATCCCTGTCCCCATCACATCCCCATCCTTGTCCCTATCCTGTCTCCATCCCATTCTTTCCCCTTCCCATCCCATCTGGTCCCCATCCCATCCCCATCCTGTCCCCATGCCATCCTCATCCCATCCTCATCCCTGTCCCCATGCTGTCCCCGTCCCATCGTCATTCCTGTCCCCATCCCATCGTCATTCCTGTCCCCATCCCATCCCCATCCCTGTCCACATCCCATCCCATCCCCATCCCATCCCGTCCCCATCCCATCCCATCAAAACCCATTCCCATCCCATCCCCATCCCATCCTATCCCAGTCTCCTCCCTGCCCCATCCCATCCCCATCCCTGCCCACATCCCCATCCCCAACCCATTCCCATCCCATCCCCATCCCCATCTTGTCTCCATCCCCATCCCTGTCCCCATCCCATCCCCATCCTATCCTCATCCCTGTCCCCAACCCGTCCCCATCCCGTCCCATCCCATCCCATCCCATCAAAACGCATCCCCATCCCATCCCATCCCAGTCTCCTCCCTGTCTGATCCCATCCCCATCCCTGCCCACATCCCCATCCCCATCCCATCCCCATCCCCATCTTGTCTCCATCCCCATCCCTGTCCCCATCCCATCCCCATCCTATCCTCATCCCTGTCCCCAACCCGTCCCCATCCCATCCTCATCCCTGTCCCCATCCCGTCCCCATCCCATCCCATCCCATCCCATCAAAACGCATCCCCATCCCATCCCACCCCATCCCAGTCTCCTCCCTGTCTGATCCCATCCCCATCCCTGCCCACATCCCCATCCCCATCCCCACCTTGTCTCCATCCCCATCCCTGTCCCCGCTGCCACGGTCCCTGCTCCATCCCCAGGTACGATGTGGACTCCAAGAGCCCCGACCTCTCCAAGCACGTGCGTGGGGGCCTGGCCCCGCTCCCCCATTCCCTGCGGATGGGATGGGACAGGCTCGGTCCCCGTTGATCCCGGTCCCCGTTGATCCCGGTCCCCGTTGATCCCGGTCCCCCGCAGGACTTCCTGGGCCAAACCTTCTGCACCCTGGGCGAGATCGTGGGCTCTGCCGGCGGCCGCCTCGAGAAGCCGCTGACGTGAGCCCCCCCCCCCCGGTGTCCCCATGTGCCCCCCATTCCCATGGGGAACCCCTCACCCCCCCTCCCCTCCCCATTCCCATGGGATTACCCCGGGGTGTCCCCACAGGATGGCCGCTGCCACCGCCCATTCCCGGCGCAGGAAACCAGCTCCGGCGCTCTCCAATGGGTGAGTTTGGGGGTCTCCCATCTTTGGGGGGGGGGTCACTGTGTGTGTGCCCCCCAACAACCCCCCCATATAACCCCCACACACACCCCGGCAGCGGCATTCCCGGGAAGAGCTGCGGCACCATCATTGTCCTGGCCGAGGAGCTGGGCAACTGCCGGGTGAGAGCCAGCATTGGGGACAATGGGGGGGGGACGGGGACACCCCCATTGTGTGTGTGTGGGGGGACGGGGACACCCCCATTGTGTGTGTGGGGCTGAGCCCCCTTAGAGAGGAAAAGGATGCTCAGGGCTCACCTGTCCCATGGGGCTGGTGTCCCTCTGCCCCCCCCCATCCTGCAGTGTCCCCAAGGGGGTGGCACCCAATGACACCCCCAAACTCCGTGTGTGTCCCCCCCAGGACGTGGCCACGCTGCAGTTCTGTGCCAATAAACTGGACAAGAAGGATTTCTTTGGCAAATCCGACCCTTTCCTGGTTTTTTACCGCAGCAACGAGGACGGGACGTGAGGGACCCCCCGAGACACCGGCACCCCCCTGGGCCCCATCCCGGAACATCCCAAACCCATCCCGGAACATCCCAAACCCATCCCGGAACATCCCAAACCCCATCCCGGAACATCCCAAACCCATCCTGGAACATCCCAAACCCCATCCCGGAACATCCCAAACCCATCCTGGAACATCCCAAACCCATCCCGGAACATCCCAAACCCATCCTGGAACATCCCAAACCCCATCCTGGAACATCCCAAACCCCATCCCAGAACATCCCAAACCCCATCCCGGAACCCCCAAACCCCATCCCGGAACCACCAAACCCCATCCCGGAACATCCCAAACCCCATCCCGGAACCACCAAACCCCATCCCGGAACATCCCAAACCCATCCCGGAACCCCAAACCCCATCCTGGAACATCCCAAACCCATCCCGGAACATCCCAAACCCCATCCCGGAACATCCCAAACCCATCCCGGAACATCCCAAACCCCATCCCGGAACATCCCAAACCCATCCCGGAACATCCCAAACCCATCCTGGAACATCCCAAACCCATCCTGGAACATCCCAAACCCCATCCCGGAACATCCCAAACCCATCCCGGAACATCCCAAACCCATCCTGGAACATCCCAAACCCATCCTGGAACATCCCAAACCCATCCCGGAACATCCCAAACCCATCCTGGAACATCCCAAACCCATCCCGGAACATCCCAAACCCATCCTGGAACATCCCAAACCCATCCCGGAACATCCCAAACCCATCCCGGAACATCCCAAACCCCATCCTGGAACATCCCAAACCCCATCCCGGAACCCCCAAACCCATCCCGGAACATCCCAAACCCATCCCGGGACCCTCCCAAACCCCATCCCGGGACCCCCCGAACCCCATCCCAGGACCCCCCAAATCCATCCCGGGACACCCTGAACCCATCCCAGAACTCCCCCAAACCCCATCCTGGGACCCCCTGAACCCCATCCTGGGACCCCCCGAACCCATCCCAGGACCCCCCTGAACCCCATCTCAGGAACCCTCAAACCCCATCCTGGAACCCCCTGAACCACATCCCGGGACCTCCCAAACCCCATTCTGGGACCCCCCAAACCTGTCCCAGGCCCCCCCTGAACCGAATCTCGGGAACCCCCAAACCCCATCCCGGGACCCCCCAAACCCCATCCTGGAGCCCTCCGAACCCCATCTCGGGAACCCCCAAATCCCATCCTGGTACCCCCCAAACCCCATCCCGGGACCCCCTGAACCCCCTCCTGGAACCCCCTGAACCCCTATCCCAGGGACCCCCTGAACCCCATCCCAAGACCCCCAGACCCATCCCGGAACATCCCAAACCCATCCTGGGACCCCCCTGAACCCCATCCCAGGACACCCCAAATCCATCCCGGGTTCCCCGGCTGTGCCCGCCCCACTGTCCCCATGGGCAGTTCAGGCTGGGGGTGCCCTGGGCTGGTCTCTATGGGGATGGGGGGGGGGGGGGGGGTGTTTGGTCACCACCATGGGGTGACCGCGGTGCCCCCCCCAGGTTCACCATCTGCCACCGCACGGAGGTGGCGCAGCAGACGCTGGCCCCGGTGTGGGCAGCGTTCGACATCCCCGTGCGAGCGCTCTGCAACGGAGACCCCGACCGGTGAGCGCCGGCGCGGCATGCAGTGGGGCCCTATGGCACCCCAATGGCACCCAATGGCACCCGATGGCACCCGATGGCACCCCAATGGCATCCGATGGCACCCAATGGCACCCAATGGCACCCGATGGCACCCCAATGACACCCCAATGGCACCCGATGGCACCCAATGACACCCTAATGACACCCCAATGGCACCCGATGGCACCCAATGACACCCCAATGACACCCCAATGGCACCCGATAGCACCCAATGACACCCCAATGGCATCCGATGGCACCCAATGACAGCCAATGGCACCCCAATGACAGCCAATGACACCCAATGGTACCCAGTGACACGCCAATGACAGCCAATAGCACCCTAATGGCACCCAATGGCACCCAATGACAGCCAATAGCACCCCAATGACAGCCAATGGCACCCTATGGCACCCTAATGACAGCCAGTGACACCCCAATGGCACCCAATGGCACCCCAATGGCACCCCAATGACAGCCAATGACACCCAATGGTACCCAATGGCACCCCAATGACAGCCAGTGACATCCCAATGGCACCTCAATGGCACCTGATGGCACCCAATGACATTCCAATGGCACCCCAAGACAACCAATGAAAACCCCATGGCAGCCAATGGCACCCCAGTGACAGCCAATGACAGCCAATGGCACCCAATTGCACCACAATGGCACCCAATGGTGCCCAATAACACCTCAATGGCATCTGATGGCACCCAATGACACCCCAATGGCACCCCAGGACAAACAATGACAACCCCATGACAGCCAATGACAGCCCAATGACACCCCAGAGTCACCCCAATGTCACCCTAGGACACCCAATGACAACCCCACGACAGCCAATGGCACCCCAATGACACTCGATGGCACCCAGAGACACCCAATGGCACCCAATGGCACCCCAATGGCACCCCAAGACACCCAATGACAACTCCATGACAGCCAATGGCACCCCAATGGCATCCCATGGCATCCAGAGACACCCAATGACACCCCAGAGACACCCTAATAACACCCAGTGACACCCCAGAGACACCCCAATGACACCGTAATAACACTCAATGACACCCCAGAGACACCCAGAGACACCCAATGACACCGTAATAACACCCAGAGACACCCCAGAGACACCCCAATGACATCCTAATAGCACCCAATGACACCCCAGAGACACCTAATGACATCCCAGAGACACCCAATGACACCCAATGACATCTCAATGACACCCTGATAACACCCAGTGACACCCCAGAGACACCCAATGACACCCTAATAACACCCAATGACACCCCAGAGACACCCAATGACACCCCACAGACACCCAATGACACCCAATGACATCTCAATGACACCCCAGAGCCCCCCATGAGCCACCCCTGGGCTGTGGGTGTCCGTCCCCCCCCCGCAGCGGTGTCACCTTGGTGCTGGCTCAGCATCACCAGGTGTTGCTGTGGCAACGGGGATGAGAGGAGCCTGAGGAGGAGGAAAAGGTCCCCTGGGGGTGACAAAGGAATGCATGGGGTGACAAAGGGGTCCATAGGGTGACAAAGGGGTCCATGGGGGTGACAAAGGGGTCCATAGGGTGACAAAGGGGTCCATGGGGGTGACAAAGGAGCCCATGGGGGTGACAAAGGGGTCCATGGGGGTGACAAAAGAGCCCATGGGGGTGACAAAGGGGCCCATGGGTGTGACAAAGGAGCCCACGGGGTGACAAAGGGGCCCATGGGGTGACAAAGGAGCCCATGGGGGTGACAAAGGGGCCCATGGGGTGACAAAGGAGCCCATGGGGTGACAAAGGAGCGCTTGGGGTGACAAAGGGGTCTATAGGGTGACAAAGGGGCCTATGGGGTGACAAAGGAGCCCATGGGGATGACAAAGGGGCCTATGGGGTGACAAAGGAGCCCATGGGGGTGACAAAGGGGCCCATGGGGTGACAAAGGAGCCCATGGGGGTGACAAAGGGGCCCATGGGGGTGACAGAGGAGCCCATGGGGGTGACAAAGGAGCCCATGGGGTGACAAAGGGGCCCATGGGGGTGACAAAGGGGCCCATGGGGTGACAAAGGGGCCTGGGGGTGACAAAGGAGCCCATGGGGACCCCACTACCCCCTGGGTGTGGGTCAGGGTCACCAGTGTGACCCCCATGTCCCGCAGGAGCATCAAGGTGGAGGTGTACGACTGGGACCGCTCTGGCAGGTGAGTCCTGGGGTGACCCCCCCACCCCAGCCCGGCCCCCCAACCTCCCCCCCCCCAGCCCCATGGCCCCCCCTTGACCCACAGCCACGACTTCATCGGGGAGTTCACCACCAGCTACCGCGAGCTGGCGCGGGGAGAGCACGGCCTCAACGTGTACGAGGTGAGCGGGGGCACCCATGGGTGCCATGGGGAACCCATGGGTGCTGTGGTGCCCATGCTGTACCTATGGGTGTTACGGTCCCTTGGGTCCCTATGGGCATTGTGCTCCCCAAGTGCCACAGCCCCTGTGTGCACCCCTGGGTGCTGCATCTCTGCACTGCACCCCCCCTGTACCCCCCCTGCACCCTGGGGTGCTGCAGCTCCCCCTTTCCCCCCCCCCCCCCCCAGGTGGTGAACCCCAAGAAGAAGCTGAAGAAGAAGAAGTACCTGAACTCGGGCACGGTGAGGACAGGGGGTGATGGTGACACAAGGGTGATGGTGACCTGGGGGTGATGGTGACAGGGATGATGGTGATGGTGACACAGGGTGATGGTGACATGAGGGGTAATGGTGACACAGGGTGATGGTGATGGTGACACGAGGGGTGATGGTGACGGTGACAGAGGGTGATGGTGATGGTTACACAGGGTGAGGGTGATGGTGACAGGGTGATTGATGGTGACGGTGACACAGGGGTGATGGTGACGGTGACAGAGGGGTGATGGTGATGGTGACACAGGGATGATGGTGACGGTGACAGAGGGTGATGGTGATGGTGACAAGGGGTGAGGGTGATGGTGACAGGGTGATTGATGGTGACGGTGACAGAGGGGTGATGGTGACAGTGACACAGGGATGATGGTGATGGTGACACAGGGATGATGGTGACGGTGACAGAGGGGTGATGGTGACGGTGACAGAGGGGTGATGGTGACGGTGACACAGAGTGATGGTGATGGTGACATAGAGATGATGGTGATGGTGACACAGGGATGATGGTGACAGGGACACAGGGATGATGGTGACAGTGACAGAGGGGTGATGGTGACGGTGACACAGGGTGATGGTGATTGGTGACGGTGACAGTGACACAGGGTGATGGTGACGGTGACACAGAGTGATGGTGACGGTGACACAGGGATGATGGTGATGGTGACACAGGGATGATGGTGACGGTGACACAGGGATGATGGTGACGGTGACAGAGGGCTGATGGTGATGGTGACAGTGACACAGGGTGATGGTGACAGTGACACAGGGTGATGGTGACAGGGTGATTGATGGTGACGGTGACAGAGGGGTGATGGTGACAGTGACACAGGGATGATGGTGATGGTGACGGTGACAGAGGGGTGATGGTGACAGTGACACAGGGATGATGGTGATGGTGACACAGGGGTGATGGTGACGGTGACAGAGGGGTGATGGTGACGGTGACATAGGGTGATGGTGACGGTGACATAGGGATGATGGTGATGGTGACATAGGGTGATGGTGACGGTGACACAGGGTGATGGTGATGGTTACATGAGGGGTGACGGTGGTGACACCGCTCCCTGCAGGTGACTCTTTTGTCCTTCTCGGTGGAGTCTGACCCCAGCTTCTTGGACTACATCAGGGGCGGGTGAGCCGGGGTTGGGGGGCTGATGACCCGGCCCCATCCACACCCCATGGACCGGGGTGGGGGGGGGGTCCCCATCCCTCCCCTGTGTGCCAGGGGGTGGAGGGGGGCAGAACTCACCCCAAGGACACACGGAGCCCCCAGTGGTGCCATTGCCCTCACCAGGACCCAGCTCAACTTCACCGTTGCCATCGACTTCACCGCCTCCAACGGTGAGGGGTGGGAGGCCGCAATGGTGGCAGTGGCGGTGGGGTGTTAATGGGGTGTCAGGGCCCATGTGAGCCCCGAACCCCACACAGGGAACCCATCCCAACCCACGTCCCTGCACTACCTGAGCCCCTACCAGCTCAACGCCTACACCATGGCCCTCAAGGCCGTGGGGGAGATCATCCAGGACTACGACAGCGACAAGATGTTCCCGGCGCTGGGCTTCGGGGCCAAGATCCCTCCGGATGGGCGCGTGTCCCACGAGTTCCCATTGGTGAGGGGCTCCCATGGGGAGGCGGGATGGGGCCGGGAGGCGGTGACGTCACCGGTGGGGTGTGTGTGTGTGTGTGGGGGGGGTGTATCCGTGCGCTGCAGAACGGGGATGCGGAGAACCCGGCGTGCAGCGGCATCGAGGGCGTGCTGGAAGCCTATCACCGCAGCCTGCGCCGCGTCCAGCTCTACGGGCCCACCAACTTCGCGCCCGTCGTCAACCACGTGGCGCGGTATGGGGTGAGGGGGTGGGGGGGGTGTGGGGTGGGGGGTATGGGATATGGGGATATGGGATATAGGGTATGGGGTATGGGGTATGGGATATGGGGTGTGGGGTGTGGGGTATGGTGTATGGGGTGTGGGGTGTGGGGTATGGGGTATGGGATATGGGGTGTGGGATATGGGCTGTGGGGTATGGGGTATGGGATATGGGGTGTGGGGTGTTGGGTATGGGATGTGGGGTGTGGGATATAGGATATGGGATATAGTATATATGGTGTGGGATATAGGATACAGGATACGGGATATGGGGTATGTGATATAGGATACAGGATATTGGGTATGGCATATGGGGTATGGGGTGTGGGGTATGGGATATGGGGTATGGGATATAGGATAGGGGATATGGGGTATGGGGTGTGGGATATGGGATATGGTGTATGGGGTTTGGGATATGGGATCTGGGGTATGGGATATGGGGCATGGGTATGGGATATGGGGTATGGGGTTTGGGATATGGGGTACTGGGTAGGGGGTATTGAATCTAGGATATGCAGTGTGGGGTATGGGATATGGGGAATGGGATATGGGATGTGGGTTATGGTATATGGATAGGGGATACAGGATACGGGGTGTGGGATGTGGGCTATGGGGTGTGGGTACAGGATATGGGGTATGGGGTATGGGGTGTGGGCTATGGTATATGGATAGGGGATACAGGATATGGGGTGTGGCATGTGGGCTATGGGGTGTGGGTACAGGATATAGGGTATGGGGTGTGGGCTATGGTATATGGATAGGGGATACAGGATACGGGGTGTGGGATGTGGGTACAGGATATGGGGTCCGGGTGCTGTGCCCACCCCGGGTCCCTCCCTGGCCCCTGACCGCTCGCTCCCAGCGCGGCGGCCGCGGTGCTCGATGGCTCCCAGTACTTCGTGCTCCTCATCATCACCGACGGCGTCATCTCGGACATGGCGCAGACCAAGGAGGCCATCGTCAACGTGAGGGGCTCGGGGTGCCCCCAAGGCGGGGGGGGGGCAGCACCCAGGGGTGCCGGGGTGGACCGGGCAATGATGGTCCCAAGGGATGCGCATCGTGGCCAAGGCGTTGGGTGTTCATCATGGTCCTGGCTGCAGGATGCCCATTGAGATCCCGAGGGAAGGACACCCAGGATTGGGGTGGTCCTGGGATGTCCATCATGGGCCAGGGCATGGAATACCCGTTGTGGCTGAAGAGTGGGGTGCCCGTCATGATCCCAGGGTGCCCGTCATGGTCCTGGGATGCTCATCATGATCCCGGGATGCCCATCATGGTCCCGGGATGCCCATCATGGTCCCCAGATCCCCATCATGGTTCTGGGATGCCCATCATTATCCCAGGATGCTCATCATGGTTCCGGGATGCCCATCATGGTCCTGGGATGCCCATCATGGTCCCGGGATGCCCATCATGATCCCAGGATGCCCATCATGGTTCCGGGATGCCCATCATTATCCCAGGATGCTCATCATGGTTCCGGGATGCCCATCATGGTCCTGGGATATCCATCATGGTTCTGGGATGCCCATCATGGTCCCGGGATGCCCATCATGGTCCTGGGATGCCCATCATGGTTCCGGGATGCCCATCATGGTCCTGGGATGCCCATCATGATCCCAGGCACAGGAATCCCACCATTGCCAAGCCGTGGGGCTCCCATCCCCACCTTCCCCCCCCCGGGTGATGAAGCCGATGCTGCTCTCCAATGGGGGGGGGGGGGGAGTGTGGGTGTCTCACACCCCATGGGTGCTGGGGGGGGGGGGGGGGGGGGGTGTTGAGTCCTGAGCTCAGTGTGGGTCCCCCCCAGGCTGCCGCGCTCCCCATGTCCATCATCATCGTGGGGGTCGGCCAGGCCGAGTTCGATGGTGAGTTTGGGGGGGGGGGGGGCAACACAGCCCATGTGTGGTTATGGGGGGGGTTAATGGGGTCCCACCTAGGGTGACACCACCCCCCCCATTGCAGCCATGGTGGAGCTGGACGGGGACGACATCCGCGTGTCCTCCCGCGGGAGGGTGGCTGAGAGGGACATCGTGCAGGTACCGCCCCCCCCGCCCCACATCAGCCCCATTGATACCGGGGTGATGGGAGGGACAGGGCGTGAGGGGGCAGTGGGGCTTGGGGGGGGAATGGGACATGGGGGGCAGTGGAATTCCAGGATATAATGGGACATGGGGCACACTGGGTTATGGAGGGGAGCACTTAATGGGGGTGCATTGAGACGTGGGGGGCACGCACTGGGGGGGCACTCAATGGGGAGCACTCCCTGGAGGGCACTCAATGGGGGGCACTCAATGGGGGGGGCAGTCCCTGGCTGGGCACTCAATGGGAGGGCACTCAATGGGGAGCACTCAATGGGGGTCACTCAACGGGGGTCACTCAACGGGGGTACTCAATGGGAGGCACTCAATGGGGGACACTCAATGGGAGCACTCAATGGGGGGCACTCAATGGGGGTCACTCAATGGGGAGCACTCAATGGGGGTCACTCAACGGGGGTACTCAATGGGAGGCACTCAATGGGGGACACTCAATGGGGGTCACTCAATAGGGAGCACTCAATGGGGGGGCACTCAATGGGGAGCACTCAATGGGGGTCACTCAATGGGGGGGTCACTCAATGGGGGGGGCACTCAACGGGGGTCACTCAATGGGGGCACTCAATGGGGAGCACTCAATGGGGTCACTCAATGGGGGGGGCACTCAATGGGGAGCACTCAACGGGGGTCACTCAATGGGGGGGTCACTCAATGGGGTCACTCAATGGGGGGGGCACTCAATGGGGGTCACTCAACGGGGGTCACTCAACGGGGAGCACTCAATGGGGTCACTCAATGGGGGTCACTCAATGGGGGTCACTCAATGGGGGGGTCACTCAATGGGGGGGTCACTCAATGGGGGTCACTCAATGGGGGTCACTCAATGGGGGGGTCACTCAATGGGGGGGTCACTCAATGGGGGTCACTCAATGGGGGGGCACTCAATGGGGGGGTCACTCAATGGGGGTCACTCAATGGGGGGGCACTCAATGGGGGGGTCACTCAATGGGGTCACTCAATGGGGGTCACTCAATGGGGGTCACTCAATGGGGGTCACTCAATGGGGGGGTCACTCAATGGGGGGGTCACTCAATGGGGGTCACTCAATGGGGGGGCACTCAATGGGGGTCACTCAACGGGGAGCATTCAATGGGGTCACTCAATGGGGTCACTCAATGGGGTCACTCAATGGGGGTCACTCAATGGGGTCACTCAATGGGGGGGTCACTCAATGGGGAGCACTCAATGGGGGTCACTCAATGGGGTCACTCAATGGGGGGGTCACTCAATGGGGGGGTCACTCAATGGGGGTCACTCAATGGGGGGGCACTCAATGGGGGTCACTCAACGGGGAGCATTCAATGGGGTCACTCAATGGGGTCACTCAATGGGGTCACTCAATGGGGGTCACTCAATGGGGTCACTCAATGGGGGGGTCACTCAATGGGGAGCACTCAATGGGGGTCACTCAATGGGGTCACTCAATGGGGGGGCACTCAATGGGGTCACTCAACGGGGGTCACTCAACGGGGAGCACTCAATGGGGGTCACTCAATGGGGGGGGCACTCAACGGGGAGCACTCAACGGGGAGCACTCAATGGGGGGGTCACTCAACGGGGTCACTCAATGGGGTCACTCAACGGGGGTCACTCAATGGGGGGGGCACTCAATGGGGGTCACTCAATGGGGGGGGGCACTCAATGGGGTCACTGTGGGTTTCTCTCCCCTTTCCCCCCCCCAGTTTGTGCCGTTCCGGGACCACGTGGCGGCGGGGGGGGGCGCTGTTCGCTCCATGGCTCGCCTGGCGCGGGCGGTGCTGGCCGAGGTCCCCCCCAGCTCCTCTCCTACATGAAGGCCAAAGGGATCAGCCCTGGGCCCGCGCCCCCCCCGCAGTGACCCCCCCATTCCCGGCCCCTTTCCCTCTATTCCCATGGATACCCCCCCCCCCCCCCCCCCATCCCCATCAACCACCCCCACGCTGGCCCAGTGCTATGGGGGTATCCTGCCCCCCCCCCAAATAAAGGGGAAGGGGTCCTCAGCTTCCCCACTCCCCCCCCCATAGAGAACAGAAATTGGGACCCCCAAGTGTGGGGTCCCCTCTGGTGACATCCCAGGGGTGATAGATGGCGCCACCCCCCAGCCCCATGGACAGCTCCCCAGCCCCATAGACACCCACAGCCCCATGGACACCCCCAAACCCCATATACAATCACCCAGCCCCATAGACACCCCCATAGACACCCCCAGCCCCATGGACACCCCAAACCCCATAGACAACCGGTAGACCCATGGACAATCCCCAGCCCCATAGACACCCCCAAACCCCATATACACCTCCCAGCCCCATAGAGCCCCCCTAGCCCTATGGACACCCCCAAACCCCATAGATACCCCCCCCAGCTCCATAGGCACCCCAAGCCCCATAGACCCGCCCCAGCCCCATAGACACCCCCCCAACCCCATAGACACACCCAGCCCCATAGACCCCCCCCAGCCCAATAGACACCCCCAAACCCCATATACACCCCCCCACCTCCATGTACACCCCCAAACCCCATAGACACCCCCCCCAGCCCCATAGAGCCCCCCAGCCCCATAGGCACCCCCCCAACCCCATAGACACACCCAGCCCCATAGACCCCCCCCAGCCCAATAGACATCCCCAAACCCCATATACACCCCCCCCACCTCCATGGACACCCCCAAACCCCATATACACCCCCCCACCTCCATGGACACCCCCAAACCCCATATACACCCCCCCACCTCCATAGACACCCCCCCAACCCCATAGACACCCCCAGCCCCATAGACACCCCCCCAACCCCATAGACACCCCCAGCCCCATAGACCCCCCCCAGCCCCATAGACACCCCCAAACCCCATATACACCCCCCCACCTCCATAGACACCCCCCCAACCCCATAGACACCCCCAGCCCCATAGAGCCCCCCAGCCCCATAGGCACCCCCCCAGCCCCATAGCCCCCCCCTAGCCCCATAGCCATCCCCTTACACCGGGGGGGGTTCCCTTCTCTGTGTCCCCCCCCCGTGTTTGTGTCTGTATTGAGTTGCCTTAAACTGGAATAAATGAACAGTGTTTTTAATGCCTGCCCCCCCCATGGGCCCTGCATGGGGGTGACCCCCCCGGACCCCCCCCCTTCCCAGCACAGGGCAGGGCCCAGGCTCTGCTTTGATTTCCATTACCCCAAATATACAGACACAGCCCCATGGGTCCAGCTTTACCTGGGGGGGGGGGGGGTGTCCATGTGTGTGCCCCCCCCACACCTGGGGGGCACACAGGGCTCTATGGCTTTGCCTTAGGGCTCCCAGCCCCGTGTTGAAGCACATGCAGAAGGTGCCCCCCCCCCCCAATCCCACCAGCACTTGGGGGGCGGGGGGGGGGGGCTGTTATAGCCGGGGGTGTGTGGGGGGCCCAGTCTATGTCGTGACACCCGGCCCTATTGCGATAGCTATGGGGCAGAGCTGAGCCCCCACTGCCCAATATGGGGAGGGGGGACAGAAGCCACCCCCCCCCCCCCAGAGGCTGGTTGGGAGGTGGTGGGGGGGGGGTGTTGTGGGGTGACCCCCCCCCAATAAAGGATGGATCCAGTGTAAGGAGCCTCACAGTGTGGGGGTTCCCCCCCCCAGCCAGGATCGAGCCCCCCCCCAGCCCCTCCCTGCTTCAAGCTTCAATTCCTTATTGCTGCGTTTCCCTTGGCCACTGCAAGCTTGGGGGGGGGGGGGGGGGGGGCAACCCGTGCCCCCCCCCCATGGGGACCCGCACCCCAAAGCTGGGGGCACCCCATGGCAGCATTGCTTTGGGAAGGACGAGGGGAACCCCCCCCACCCCAAGCAGTGGGGACACCCCAAAGCTTGTCCCCAGCCCACCCCACCCCCCCCCCCGCCTTGGGGACACTGTGGGGAGGGGGGGGCAGTTCCTATGACATAAAATAGCCCAGAAAAGGGGATAATAAAGAGCATCCCCCCCCCCCCAAAAGGATGGAGCTCAGTTACAGCCCCCCCAGTGCGGGGGGGGGTCCTGCCTTTGGCAGCATCCCTGCGTCCTCAGCATCAGCGCTGCTATTCCAAGAGATCCTGGAGGGGGGAGGATATGGATCTGTCACCCATTGGGGTGCCCCCCCCAGAGAGGAACCCCCCCATAGAGCCCTGTGGAGTGCGTGTGTGGGGGGGTATGGATCTGTCACCCATTGGGGTGCCCCCCCCTAGAGAGGAACCCCCCCATAGAGCCCTGTGGAGTGCGTGTGGGGGGGGGTATGGATCTGTCACCCATTGGGGTGCCCCCCCCCCCCAGCAGGACCCCCCCATAGAGCCCTATAGAGTGGGAGGGGATATAGATCTGCCACCCATTGGGGTGTGTCCCCCCAGAGCAGGATCACCCTATAGAGCCCTATGGAGTGGGGGGGGGGTATATGGATCCATCACCCATTGGGGTGCCCCCCCTAGAGCAGGATCCCCCCATAGAGCCCTATGGAATGGGGGGGGGGGGGAGATAGAGAACCCTATGGAGGGCGGGGGGGGGGAGATATGGATCTGTCACCCATTGGGGTGCCCCCTCTAGAGAGGCACACCCCCATAGAGCCCTGGGGGGGGGGGATATAGATCTGCCACCCATTGGGGTGCCCCTCTAGAGAGGCACACCCCCATAGAGCCCTATAGAGTGTGGGGGGGATATAGATCTGCCACCCATTGGGGTGCCACCCCCCAGAGCAGGATCCCCCCATAGAGCCCTATAGAGTGTGGGGGGGATATAGATCTGCCACCCATTGGGGTGCCACCCCCCAGAGCAGGACCCCCCATAGAGCCCTATAGAGTGTGGGGAGGGGGAATATAGATCCGCCACCCATTGGGGTGCCCCCCCCTAGAGCAGGATCCCCCCATAGAGCCCTATGGAGTGTGTGGGGGGGTATAAGGATCCATCACCCATTGGGGTGCCTCCCCTAGAGAGGAACCCCCCCATAGAGCCCTATGGAGTGTGTGTGTGTGGGGGGGTATGGATCCATCACCCATTGGGGTGCCCCCCCTAGAGAGGAACCCCCCCATAGAGCCCTCTGGAGTGTGTGTGTGGGGGGGGGGTATGGATCCATCACCCATCGGGGTGCCCCCCCTAGAGAGGAAACCCCCATAGAGCCCTATGGAGTGTGTGTGGGGGGGGTATGGATCCATCACCCATTGGGGTGCCCCCCCATAACACGACCCCCCCATAGACCCCTATGGAGTTGGGGGGTGGGGGGGGGGCCTCACCTCATCGGAGTCATCGTGGTACCCAGGCTTGGGGGGCGCGGGGGGGCCCAGCGCATCGATGGTCTCCGCATCGTTGGCCTCCGCGTGCTGCTGCAGCACCGAGTAGCGCTGCACCAGGAACCTGGGGGGGAACCGGTGAAGGCAGCAGCCCCCCCCACCCCCCATCCCCCACCCATGGGGGGGGAGCCGTTGTTGGGGGGGAGGGGGTGTCCCTCACCTGCCCCCACACACGTATTTCTTGACCAGAAGCACGGCGATGGCCGCGGTCAGCAGCAGCGCGGTGCCCACGGCCAGGATGGCGGCAGCGGGGCTGCGGGGGGCGGCCTGTGGGAACGGGGGACACCGTGACCCCCCAGTGCCCGCGGTGTCACCCATGGGTGCTGCCGGCACCGGCACCCACCAGCGGGCTGGGGCTCAGCAGGTTGCTGGTGCATTTCTTCTTCATGTCCGTCTCCTCCCGCGCCGGGCTCTCCCCTCCGGAGCATTTATCCCCAGGGATCTTCCGGTACCTGGAGGTGAAGGAAGCGCTCGGTGATCCCAGAGGGATGCCCGGCCCCAGGGGGCAAGGGGATGGAGCCGGGTCTGGTCCCACTAAGGGCAGGATGAGCTGAGGAGCGGATGGGGCCGTGCGGTACCCGCTGGTCCTGAGCAGCTCCCGGCGGCCGTAGAGGCAGAATTCCAGGTCGTGGCCCTTCAGCTCCGGCTGCTCCACGCACTCGGACTGGTTCTCCGGGCGGTAGTAGCCGAAATCACTGCGGGAGGAAGGGGAAAAGGGGATGAGACACCCCCCCCCCCACCTTGGGGGGACACAGTGGGGCTAAAGGAGGAGGATGCTGGTCTGAAAGGGGGATGAGAGGTGGGGGGAAGATGTTGGGAAGGGATGGGAAGACACACGGGGACGTGGGAAGATGCGAAGGTGGGACAATGGTGGAGGTGAAAAGAGTGGCAGAGGGAGTGGGAAGACATTGGAGAGGTGGGATAATGGTGGGAGGTGGGAAGATGTTAGAGGTGGGAAGGTACGGGGATGAGATGAATCAGGGATGAGATGAAGCAGGGATATGATGACACAGGGATGGATGACACAAGGATGGATGATGCTGGGGATGGGATGGCGCAAGGATGGGATGATGCAAGGATGGTATGACGCTGGGAATGGGATGATGTTAGGGATGGGATGACACTGGGGATGGGATGATGTTGGGGATGTGATAATGCTGGGATGGGATGATGTTGGGGATGGGGTGATGCGGGGACGGGGTGATGTGGGGACAGGGTGATGCGGGGATGGGATAAGGCAGGGATGAGTTGATACAAGGATGGTATGATGTTGGGAATGGGGTGATGTTAGGGATGGGATGACACTGGGAATAGGATGACATTGGGGATGGGGTGACGTCGGGATGGGGTGACGTAGGGGATGGGATGAAGTTAGGGATGGGATGACACTGGGGATGGGATGATGTTAGGGACGGGGTGATGCGGGGATGGGATAAGGCAGGGATGAGTTGATACAAGGATGGTATGATGTTGGGAATGGGGTGATGTTAGGGATGGGATGACACTGGGGATAGGATGACATTGGGGATGGGGTGACGCTGGGATGGGGTGACGTAGGGGATGGGATGAAGTTAGGGATGGGATGACACTGGGGATGGGATGATGTTAGGGACGGGGTGATGCAGGGATGGGATAAGGCAGGGATGAGTTGATACAAGGATGGTATGATGTTGGGAATGGGGTGATGTTAGGGATGGGATGACACTGGGAATAGGATGACATTGGGGATGGGGTGACGTCGGGATGGGGTGACGTAGGGGATGGGATGAAGTTAGGGATGGGATGACACTGGGGATGGGATGATGTTAGGGACGGGGTGATGCGGGGATGGGATAAGGCAGGGATGAGTTGATACAAGGATGGTATGATGTTGGGAATGGGGTGATGTTAGGGATGGGATGACACTGGGAATAGGATGACATTGGGGATGGGGTGACGTCAGGATGGGGTGACGTAGGGGATGGGATGAAGTTAGGGATGGGATGACACTGGGGATGGGATGATGTTAGGGACGGGGTGATGCAGGGATGGGATAAGGCAGGGATGAGTTGATACAAGGACGGTATGACGTTGGGAATGGGATGATGTTAGGGATGGGATGACATTGGGGATGGGGTGACGCCGGGATGGGGCGATGCAAGGATATGATGATGCAGGGATGGGGTGACGTAGGGGATGGGATGATGCAGGGATGGGAAGATGCTGGGGATGGGATGATGCTTGGAACGGAGCCCACCAGAGGAAGTCCTGCAGCGTGCAGGGGCACACGGACGGCTGCTTGGTGACCACGTAGTCGCGGCCGTTGCGGCACACGGAGGCCTTGCGCAGCCGCCGGTACTGCTCCTTGTAGCCCAGGATGCAGCCGTCGCCGGGGTCGCCGGGATCGCTGGAGTGCGCCAGCCAGATGGTGTAGTCCTTGTCCTCACCTGCGGGCACCGCGCTCAGCGCCAGGATGGCACCACGGGGGCCCCCGTCCCCGGCGCCAGCGGCACTCACAGGCCCTGCTCAGCAGCTCGCCGAAGTCGATGGTGTAGGAGACCCACTTGCGGAAGAAGAAGCTGCCGCGGAAGCCCCACACGCTGACGGTCATGGAGCGGGCGCCCGGCTCCGACGCCAGCCCCGTGAAGAAGATGGGCTCCTTGGAGAAGGGGTACCGGTACCAGCACTGCCCCTCGTCCGTGGAGAACCTGCGGGCAGGGGATGCGCTCAGCACCACCACGGGGCACCGCCGAGAGCATCCCCCGTGCCCATTGACCCCCCCTGCGCCCCAAACCCCGTTACTCGATGGTGTTGATGGGTTGGCTGCTGTGCTCCACGGCCACGATGAGGCCGCCCGAGTCCAGGATGGAATAATGGTGCGGCCCCTCCAGCATCCGCGCCCACGTGTAGCCCCCGTCGTCGGAGATGTACACGTCGGGGGTCATCACCGAGATGGCCCCCCCCACGCTGCCTATGGGGACACACACACACACAGGGTCACCATGGGGAGCAGGCCGTGGTGCTGGGCTCCCTTGTGTCTGCCCCGGCGGGGTGGGTACCGTGAGCGATGACGATGCCGACGGCGTTGGGCTCCGAGAGCGGCGCCATGGGCACGTTGAGCTTCTGGGAGATGCTGTAGGAGGCGTGGATGTGGAGGCTGCACTGCAGGAGAGAGGAGAGCGTGGCCACACGGACCGCAGGGACTCCCAAGGGGGTGCTGGGAGCCACCCCAGGGTGACCCCAGCCTGAGCAGAGCTTGTCAGGCAGCCCTATGGAGTGACCCACATCCCATGGAGTGACCCACATCCCATGGAGAGATCCACATCCCATGAGTGATCCACATCCCATGAGTGATCCACATCCCATGGAGTGATCCCCAGCCCCATGGCGTGATCCTCAGCCCCATGGAGAGATCCACATCCCATGGCGGGATCCACATCCCATGGTGTGATCCACATCCCATGGAGAGATCCACATCCCATGAGTGATCCACATCCCATGGAGTGATCCCCAGCCCCATGGCGTGATCCTCAGCCCCATGGCGGGATCCACATCCCATGGCGGGATCCACATCCCATGGCGGGATCCTCATCCCATGGTGTGATCCACATCCCATGGAGTGATCCACATCCCATGGTGTGAACCACAGCCCCATGGAGTGATCCCCAGCCCCATGGCGTGATCCACAGCCCCACGGTGTGACCCACATCCCATGGAGTGATCCCCAGCCCCATGGCGTGATCCTCAGCCCCATGGCGTGATCCTCAGCCCCATGGAGAGATCCACATCCCATGGCGGGATCCACATCCCATGGTGTGATCCACATCCCATGGAGAGATCCACATCCCATGAGTGATCCACATCCCATGGAGTGATCCCCAGCCCCATGGCGTGATCCTCAGCCCCATGGCGGGATCCACATCCCATGGCGGGATCCACATCCCATGGCGGGATCCTCATCCCATGGTGTGATCCACATCCCATGGAGTGATCCACATCCCATGGTGTGAACCACAGCCCCATGGAGTGATCCCCAGCCCCATGGCGTGATCCACAGCCCCACGGTGTGACCCACATCCCATGGAGTGATTCACATCCCATGCCGTGAACGACAGCCCCATGGCGTGATCCATAGCCCCATAGCGTGAACCACAGCCCCGTGGTGGACCTGCAGCCCCACAGCGTGCCCCACATCCCATGGTGCGCCCCACACCCTCAGCATCTCTGCCGGGAAGCATGGGCTGGATCCCCCCCCCATCCCTCAGCATCCCTTTGGCAGAGCCGAGGCAAGGGACCACCGAGGGGCCCCACAGCAGCACCCACAGGGACAGGGCCCAGCCCCACCTCGTCCTTGCTCCGGGCCGTGGAGTCACACGAGGTGTTCTTGGGCTTGCGCAGGGGCACCCACTGCCCCCCCCGGTCAAAAGTGATCACGGACTGGATGGAGTTATCTGCAAGGGGTCGGGGCAGAGGCGGGGGGGAGAAGGGGGTCAGGAGCATCCCAACACCTGCTCCCACAGCACCCACCCCGGGCCCAGACCCACCCTCGGAGAGGACGCTGGTGATGAAGATGCCGCGCAGGGAGGTGACGTTGGTGAAGTCGGTCTCCCCCCCCGTCGTGGTGTAAAGGTGCCGCTCCAGGGACTTGGAGTAGACGATGCCGCGGTCGTCCGAGGTGTAGATGGTGCCGAAGCCCGTGTCTAGGGCAGGGACACAGGGGTAAAGGTGATGGGGGGGCCAGGAGGGGTTGGAGGAAGAGGAAGGACCCCTGAAGGCCACAAGCGAGGAGCTGCTCAATAGGGATGCTCCGATGGCAATGAGCCCCATGCACGGGGGAGCAGGTCCCGGTGGCCCGGTCCCCGGTGGTGCTCACCGCCTGGCTCATCCACGTGCATGAAGACCAGGTCCTCGTTGGCTGCTAGGATGGAGTAAAACTGCTCGTGGCCCACGGAGGGCAGCTGGGCCATGTTCCAGCTCTCCCCTTGGTCCAGGGAGACGTGGATGCGCCTCGTGGTCCCCTGAAGGAGCCAAAGCATCGTCAGCCTTGCTCGTCCTCATGGGGATGAAGGCACTGGGGCGGGGGGGGGGACAAGGGGGACAAGGACCTGCTCTGTCATAACGGAGGCGAAGAGGAAGCGTCCCCCCAGGCCAAAGGAATAGATCTTGGTGCCGATGACCTTGAAGGAGGAGCCGAAGTCCGAGGTTTTCTTGAGCTCCAGGAAGCCCAGATCAGCTTCTTGAGGAGAAGGGAGCAGGGATTAAAGAGCCTGGAGCTGCCTCCGGCTTCAGCAGCCACCACAGGGGCTGTTCCCAACAGTACCAAAACACATCCCCCCCAGTATCCCAAAACATCCCCCCAGTATCCCCACACATACCCCCAGTATCCCAACACATCCCCCCAGTATCCCCACACATACCCCCAGTATCCCAACACATCCCCCCCCCAGTATCCCCACACATACCCCCAGTATCCCAACACATCCCCCCCCAGTATCCCCACACATACCCCAGTATCCCAACACATCCCCCCCCCAGTATCCCCACACATACCCCAGTATCCCAACACATCCCCCCCAGTATCCCCACACATACCCCAGTATCCCAACACATCCCCCCCCCAGTATCCCCACACATACCCCCAGTATCCCAACACATCCCCCCCCCAGTATCCCCACACATACCCCCAGTATCCCAACACATCCCCCCCCCAGTATCCCCACACGTACCCCCAGTATCCCAACACATCCCCCCCCCAGTATCCCCACACATACCCCCAGTATCCCAACACATCCCCCCCCCCAGTATCCCCACACGTACCCCCAGTATCCCCACACATACCCCCAGTATCCCAACACATCCCCCCCAGTATCCCCACACATACCCCCAGTATCCCAACACATCCCCCCCAGTATCCCAACACATCCCCCCCAGTATCCCAACACATCCCCCCCAATATCCCAACACATGCCCCTCACAGTATCCCAACACATCCCCCCCAATATCCCAACACATGCCCCTCACAGTATCCCAACACATCCCCCCCCCAGTATCCCCACACATACCCCCAGTATCCCAACTCATCCCCCCCAATATCCCAACACATGCCCCTCACAGTATCCCAACACATCCCCCCCAATATCCCAACACATGCCCCTCACAGTATCCCAACACATCCCCCCCCCAGTATCCCCACACATACCCCCAGTATCCCAACACATCCCCCCCAATATCCCAACACATGCCCCTCACAGTATCCCAACACATCCCCCCCAATATCCCAACACATGCCCCTCACAGTATCCCAACACATCCCCCCAGAATCCCAACACACACCCCCAGTATCCCCACACATCCCCCCCGGGTATCCCAACACACCCCCCTCAGTATCCCCACACATCCCCCCAGTATCCCCACACATCCCATGCAGTGCTGGCTCCATGCACGGGCAGGACTTACTGCAGGAGTTGTTCAGGAAGGTGGTGAAGAAGATGGTCCCATCCGCGCCCCTGGGCAGGGAAGGGAAGAGGGGACATTGCACTGGGAGCAGTGGGACACAGGGGGATGGGGGGGGGCTTGGTGACCCCATGGCTGTGCTCCCCCCCCCCATGGGGGGTCCCTCACTCACCACTTGGCCAAGCACACGGCTCTGTGGATCAGGACCCATTTGTGCCCGAAGTCCCTGGAGACCCAGAGCCCGTTCTATGGGACAGGGAGAGGGGTTTGGGTGACCCCCCCCCCCCAAAACCACATCCCCATCTCTGCGTCTCCAAGCCCCTTCCCAAGCAGGCATCCCCCCAGCACAGCATCCATAGGGAAGAGGCCCCGCTTTGGGCCTCATCCTGGCTCACCTCGGTGCTGAGCGCCAGCAGGCAGTCGGGGTCCCGCGGGCTGTAGCTGAGCTGCACCAGCGGCTGGAAGGGCAGATCCGTCTGGATGAAATTCCTGGCAAAATCCAGGGAGCGGAAGATGCGGCCCCCGCGGCTCCCAGCGGAGACATCCCCGGTGAGGATCACCTGCATGGGGGGAGCCATGACCATGGGATATGGGGCACCCTAACAGCCCATCCCTACCCTTCCCATCCCCACTCCCACCTTTCTCATTCCCACCCTTCCCATCCGCATCCTCACCTTTCGCACCCCCACCCTTCCCATCCCCACTCCCACCTTTCTCATTCCCATCTTTCCCATCTCCATCCTCACCTTTCCCATCCCCACCTTTCCCATTCCCACCTTTCCCATCCCCACCTTTCCCATTCCCACCTTTCCCATCCCCATCTCCACCATTCCCATTCCCATCTTTCCCATCCCCATCCCCACCTTTCCCACCCCCACCTTTCCCATCCCCACTCCCACCTTTCCCATCCTCACCTTTCCCATCCCCACCATTCCGATCCCCACCCCCACTTTTCCCATCCCCACTCCCATCTTTTCCATCCTCACCTTTCCCATCCCCATTCCCACCTTTCCCATCCCCATCCCACCTTTCCCGTCCCCATTCCCACCTTTCCCATCCTCACCTTTCCCATCCCCACCCCCACCTTTCCCATCCCCACTCCCACCTTTCTCATCCCAAACCCCACCTTTCTCATCCTCACCTTTCCCAAACCCATTCCCACCTTTCCCATCCTCACCTTTCCCATTCTCATTCCCACCATTCCCATCCCCATTCCCACCTTTCCCAACCCCATTCCACCTTTCCCATCCCCATTCCCACCTTTCCCATCCCCATTCCCACCTTTCCCATCCCCATTCCCACCTTTCCCTTCCTCACCTTTCCCATTCTCATTCCCACCTTTCCCATCCCCATTCCACCTTTCCCATCCCCATTCCACCTTTCCCAACCCCATTCCCAACTTTCCCAACCCCATTCCCACCTTTCCCATCCCCATTCCACCTTTCCCATCCCCATTCCCACCTTTCCCATCCCCATTCCACCTTTCCCATCCCCATTCCACCTTTCCCAACCTCATTCCCAACTTTCCCAACCCCATTCCCACCTTTCCCATCCCCATTCCACCTTTCCCATCCCCATTCCCACCTTCCCGGAGTTGCCGGGCCCGATGGCCACACCGAACTCGGTGCGGATGAAGGTGTTGTTGATGAGGCTGGAGATGTCCAGGAAGCTTTTCCCATAGTCCTCACTGCAAAGGAGGGAGCACACGGTGGGAAGTGGGAACAGGGATGCAGGGGGGGGGTCCTCCCACCCCTCCATAGGATCCCACTCACCTCCGGTACAGTTTGGATTGCCCAAAGCTCAGGATCACCTGGAATGCCGTCGGGATGAGCAGGATGGGGATAGGGGGACAGAGCAAGGGCACACGGTGGGGGTCACCCCATCCCGATCCCATTGTCCTCTATGGAAGTGGGGATACCCCCCCAACCGGGAGCCCGCAGTGCTCACCCCAGTGCTGTCACCAACCCAGGACAGGGACACGGAGCTGCTGAGGTCGTCGAAGATGAACTGAGAAGGATGAGAGGGGAAAAGGGGAGGAAAACGGGGTGGGAAAGTGGGAAAAGGGGGAGAAATGGGGTGGAAAAGTGGGAAAAGGGGCAGGAAAGTGGGAAAAGGGGGAGAAATGAAGGGAAAAGGGGGGGGAAATGGGGTGGAAAAGTGGGAAAAAGGGGGGAAATGGGGTGGAAAAGTGGGAAAAGGGGCAGGAAAGTGGGAAAAGGGGGAGAAATGAAGGGAAAGGGGGGGGAAATGGGGTGGAAAAGTGGGAAAAGGGGCAGGAAAGTGGGAAAAGGGGGAGAAATGAAGGGAAAGGGGGGGGGAATGGGGTGGAAAAGTGGGAAAAGGGGGAGAAATGAAGGGAAAAGGGAAAACGGTGGGAAAGTGAGAAAAGCGGGAAAAATTAAGGGAAAGGGGGGGAAACGGGGTGGAAAAGTGGGAAAAGGGGGAAAAATGAAGGGAAAAAGTAGTGGAAAATGGGGTGGAAAAGTGGGAAAACGGGGAGAAATGAAGGGAAAAGAGGGGGAAATGGGGGGGGAAGCGGGAAAAGTAAAAATTAAGGGAAATGGGGGGAAACGGAGGGGAAAAGGGGGAGAAAAGAAGGGAAAAGGGGGGGAAGGAGGGGAGAAGAACTCGGTGTCGGTGTAACCGGGCCGGGCCCAGCGCTTGCAATGCCAAACGGGGCCGGCAACGCCAGCGGGTGGCAACCGGCCCTTGCCCGGGCACGGAGCCCGCCCTGATCCCGATCCCGATCCCGATCCCGGCCCGGGAGCGGCGCCAGCGCCGCGGTCAAGTGTCCCCCCCCCCCGCGGTGTCCTGGCCCGTCGGGTGTCTGTGTTCATCCCATGGGATTTGGGATGGGAAGGGTCGGGGGGGGGGTGTCTGTGTGTCCATCCCATGGGATTTGGGAAGGGTCAGGGGGGCTGTCTGTGTCCGTCCCATGGGAGCCGGGATGGGAAGGGTCGGGGGGGGGGGTCTGTGTTCATCCCATGGGATCCGGGATGGGAAGGGTCGGGGGGGGTGCCTGTGTGTTCATCCCATGGAATAAGGGACGGGAAGGGACGGGGGCAATGTCTGTGTGTCCCTCCCATGGGATTTGGGATGGGAAGGGTCGGGGGGGGGGGGTCTGTGTTCATCCCATGGGATCCGGGATGGGAAGGGACGGGGGGGGGGGGTGTCTGTGTGTCCCTCCCATGGGAGCCGGGATGGGAAGGGGGGGTGTGTGTGTGTCTGTGTGTCCCTCCCATGGGATTTGGGAAGGGTCAGGGGGGGCTGTCTGTGTCCATCCCATGGGAGCCGGGATGGGAAGGGTCGAGGGGGGGGGGTGTCTGTGTGTCCATCCCATGGGATTTGGGAAGGGTCGGGAGGGGGGGTGTCTCTGTGATTATCCCATGGGATTTGGGATGGGAAGGGTCGGTGTGTGTGTGTGTGCCCATCCCATGGGATTTGGGACGGGAAGGGTCGGGGGGGGCTTGTTTCTGTGCTCATCCCATGGGATTTGGGATGGGAAGGGTCAAGGCGTGTGTGTGTATGTGTGCGTCCATCCCATGGGATTTGGGATGGGAAGGGTCAAGGTGTGTGTGTGTGTGTGTGTGTGTGTGTGTGTGTGTGTCCGTCCCATGGGATTTGGGACGGGAAGGGTGTGTGGGGGATGTCTGTGTGTCCGTCCCACAGGTGGGGGGGGCTCCCTGCCCATTCCCAGCGCTGTCAGGAGGGATCCGTCCTCCTGTCCCCGCTGTCCCCGCTGTCCCCGGGCCCGAGCCGCGGCGGCTCCCGCTGTGCCGGGCCGTGCCCGCCTCACCTGGTGCGTGTTGTTGCCAAGGGCCGCCGGGACCCCGCGCAGGCCGCCGCAGGCCTCGCCTCCCGTCGCCGTCAGCGCCCCGGTGCCGCCGCCGCGGGGGGCCCGGTGCCGGCCCCGCAGCCGCAGCCCCAGCGCAGGCCCGGCCGCCGCCATCGCCGCCGCCATGAGCACGGTCAAGGCCGCAGCCCCCCGCGGGCCCATGGCGACTCCCGCCGCCGCCGTCACCGCCGCCGCCCCGCTCTCCCGGTCCTGCCGCCGCTGCCCGCCCCTCGCTCCCCATTGGTTGCTCGCCACGCTGAGCCCCGCCCCATCACCGCGCCCCCGAGTGCTGGTTGGCTGAAGGAGACGCCGCTCTCCTCAGAGACACGCCCCCGCCCCCGCCCCACGCCCTCTCTTTGTCAATCACCGCCCTCCTCCTGCTCTGATTGGTTGACAGGTGGCAGCGAGTCCGCCTTCTCCCTTTTGACCCCGGCGCTCTAATCTACCTAGCGACAGCTTTCTGATTGGCTGAGCGGCGAGGGAAGGAGCGAAGCGATTTTCTGATTGGCTGAAGCGACAGGTCCGGCTGCCCCGGTTCGGGCGGCCGGTACCGGCAGAGCCGGGTGCTTCGGTACCCGGTGATGCCCAGAGCGGGTCAGACCCCCCAGCCCGTTCCCCATTGCCCTCGTTGTCCATGCGGGCGGGGAGCTGAGGCTCTTCCCTTGCCGGGAGGGCTCAGATAAGGAACACAAAGCCTCAATTTTCCCATCCCGAAGAGCCGGTTCCATGGGATGCTGCCACCGGCGCACCCGTGACCGGGAAGAAAGAGCTTTTGTGTGGCTGCGGACACAAACAAAGCCCGAGCAGCAGCGGGTTCAGCTCTTCCCAAAGGAAAAGGGACCCCGACGGGGCCCTAGGGTGACCCAAGGCTTCAGAGCAGGTTTGGGATCAAGGGTGGATGTAGAGGATGAAGCAGGAGGTGCCTGGTGCTGGGTGGTGGCAGATGGCCCGGACCTGCTGGATATTCCAGCCAGGCGAGCTTCCACACCTCAGGAATTAGGAGCAGGGCCATGGGCAGAGCCACATCAGGACGCCAGGGAAGGGCAGAGCCTATCCACTGTGTATGGGTGACCTTTATTCTTCCACCTGGAGGTAAGGGCTGTGTGGTCAACCCGGAACCATGGCCTCGGGCATCGCCTGATGCTCCAGTTTGTGTCCTTAATTTGTTAATGCAAAGAGGGGAAACTCACAGCAGGAATGGGAGAGGATGGAAGAACGGAGGTTATCCAAGGGCTGATCCAGTCGTGAAGACCCGGTTTCCCTTCCCACATCCATCTGGCAACAGCAAGAGAGGGAGTCCTGAAGAAGATGGATGGTACTAGAGGGTAACAGGTAGGGGCTGGTGGGTACAAGTGCTTGCTCCTGCTCCAGTGGAAGGTGGCAAGGGTAGGAACTGGATGAGCTTTAAGGTCCCTTCAACCCAACCTATTCCATAACTCAAATCCCAGTTTATTCCCTTATCCCTTCAGTTCTGAGATGCTGTTCCAAGGATAATGCTGGGGAATGAGAAACAAAACCAAGCGGATGAGCAGAAGTTTCCCAATGCAAACACAACTGCCCTCAAACCTAAGCAGGACGTGCAGGAGGTGACAGGGAAGGGGCTCCACCACTAACCCTAGCCCTGATGGGCTCTGGTCTATCAGTGCTATGGGTATTCCCAAGCAAATCCCAAGCCTGGTTATGAATTTCTGCCCTGGGGAGGAGTCAGAGCTCCAGCTCAAGCCTTATGGACAAAACCCATGGGAGAAGGACAAGGGGAGATGGACCAAAAAGAGCTCCAAAGGGGAATGCCCCAAAGAGGGATGCCCCAAAGAGCTCCAAAGGGGGATGCCCCGAACAGCTCCAAACTGAGCTGCAGCTGAGCTGATGCGAAGCCACCACGAGAGGGAGACGTGGCCCTGCTTTTGGCACAGACGATGCCCTTATTTCAGCTCCCAACGTTCCAAGCCCCCAACGAGGAGCCCAGGATAGAGTAACAAAAGGCTTTATTCTCCTGCCCTCGCCTTGCAGACATCAGTTATGTACAGGAACAGTAAAAAACCCTCAAGAGCCTTCTGTGCAGAGCAACCCCAGCTGCTGCTGCTGGCAAAGAGACCCCAGGGAGTGGAACCCACTCAGGTCACTGGGGGGGGAAATAAACCTTTGAGGGAGTCCTCTTCCTCTTCAGATATCCTTGATGACCTCTTCCAGCTCCTCCTTCGTGTACATGTGGAACTTCATGCCGGGCTCCACCGTGGCGAGCTGCGAGGGAAGGAGCAAGGGGTTAAAGCAGGGAGCAGAGCAGCAGCTGTCCCTGCTGCCGGCCGGCCCAGCAGCAGCATTCCAGCCCGGAACATGCTCTGGGATGCCCCCCAAAATAGCTGCTTGCTGCAGAAATAGCTTTGAATTGACTCAGTCTCCTCATAGGAGCAGCAGGGAAGGGCCATGGGGAAGAGGCTGCTTGAGGAGGGGATGCAGCTCCGCATGGTCCTCAGCAGAGGCACCTCTTCTGCAGTGACCAAACAAGGGAGCACATCCTGCCCCTTGTGAGAGTCAAGAGAGCACGAGGGGTGTTGGGTGAGGAGGAGAAGCTCATCACAACCTGACCCAGACCCCCCCCCAGTGTGCTGCACCCCTAGAATGGGAGCAGCAGGGCCCTACAAGAGCTTTCCTCAACCATTCCCTCACAGGGAAGTAACTCATTGAAAGGCATTGAATGGAGGCTCCTGGCTTTTGCTTCCAATGGATTTAACTCTCCTGTGACCACACTTGGCTTCCAGATGGAAGCACCAAGAGTAAATACTTCAGAGCACCACATACTTGTACTTGCTACCAAGCAAAGCAGCTCCTTCCAGGTTTGCAGCCCAAGGGGGGGGGCTTGAGTCAATGGAGACCTTTTACTCCCCAGCCTTCTTCTCATATCCAACCCCGAGATGATTCCTCACCACGGGAAGGGCTTTGCCAAGCACAGTTAAGCCCTGTTAAACAGGGACGTGACATAAGGATACTGTACATGCTCCTCTGCTCGGTGCTGTAGAGCCCTGGGGCTGGGCAGGATGGAGCTGCTCCATGTGGGCTGGGAGCAGATCCCACCATCAGGCAGATCCAGGCTCCCGGTGTCTGTCCTCCCTTCCCACCCAAAGGAAGCCGGTTCCTGCTGTCAGGAAGGGTCCCCAGAGCAGCATGGGATGAGGTGCACACATTCAGGCTGGTTGGGGGACAGGTTCCCAGCAGAGCAGCTCCAGAGCTGGAATGCCACGAGCTGGAAAGGGCCAGTGTCTCATAACCTGCCCGAAATAGAAGCAAACTCTATCCTCAAGCCTTGCTCATCATCCAGCCACCACCACCAGCAAACTGAAGGGGGTTTTACCTTCCCTGCCTATAAAGGAGCGTTAAGGATGAAGAGCAGGGCTGCAGGGGCCAGGTTCCACCGCACTGGTGGGGATCTGCAGAGCCAGAGAGCCGAGGACAGGCTGAGCTCAGCTGCTTGCGGGCAAAGGGGAATGAGGGGAAGCACGTTCCTGCCTGAGGCTTCACCTCAGTGGGGCTCCTGCCCAGGAGATTGTTGGCCCTGGCTCAGGCCTCAATATAGCAAGTCCAGAAGCTGCAGAATTCCCATTGCTTCTAATGTTACAAGGAGCAAGGGAAAGAGAATGGCCAAAGCTGGGGAAGAAACAGAGACCTGAGTGGCACTGCAGGCCTCTAAGGTCAGAGGGCTCCAGGGTTTGCTGGGTTAAGCCACAGCCAGCACCAGAGCTCCAGCCCTGAGCTGCTCCTCAGCGCATTCATAAGGGTCCTGCAATGGTTTGGGTTGGAAGGGACCTCAAAGCTCCTCCAGTTCCAACCCCTGCCACAGACAGGGACCCCTTCCACTAGAGCAGTTTGCTCCAAGCCCCTGTGTCCAACCTGGCCTTGAACACTGCCAGGGATGGGGCAGCCACAGCTCCTCTGTGCTCATCTCAGTCTCCCCTTGGCCTGTCCCTGCAGGCCCTCATGCAGAATCCCTCTTCCATGCTCCCCAAGACACCCCTGAGACACTGGATGTGCAGCGAGGAAGCCGAGACCATCCCATTGCCTGCCCCACACCCTGGTCCCAGTCACCTCGATGTTGGTTGCATTCAGCTTCTCCTCCATCACTTGCTTCAGGATGACCAGGGAAGATTTAATGGCTTCTTTCAGTGTCATAGACTGCAAAACAAAGCCCTCGCTCAGCGATGGCATCAAGTGCTTGTCCCCTGCAGCAGTGACAAGGCGCTGCCGTCCCTCCTGCTCCTCCCAAAGCCTTTAAGCTGCTCCTGGCAGCAAGTTTCAAAGCTTAGCACATTATTGACAGCATCCACAAGAGACCAAAGCTGCTGCTGGGGCAGGATGGTGACAACCACAGCATGGCAACAACCACAGCACGGCGACTCTGCCTCTGGCAAGCTTCACAACTGAGCACTAACACCCTATGGTCAGGACTGGGACACGAGGGGCTGGTTCTCCTCACCAGTTCCTGTCTATCCCCCCCCCCCCCCCACTTCAAGGAGTCCTGAAAAGCTGGATTCCCTCTGAGGGTTCATCCATGTAAATCTCTGTGTGAGGGGGAAGCAGAGGCTGGGGAACAGGCAAAGAGTGATGGTATCTGTGCTTGCAGAGGGTTGAGGGAGCCCAGAACTGGAGATGCTCTGCTATGAACAACTGAGGTTCCTGAGTCTTCAGAGCATCACCCTCCTCAAGTGTGCTTTTCAGCAGTGACCCCATGAAACAAGCACCTCCCTCCTTGTGGAGGGAAGAAAGGCTCCATTCAACACCAAATCAGAGCCTCTGTGGCACCACGATGGCTCAAATGCAGTGGGTTAAGAGATGTGCTGAGACAAAGCCACTTGGGCTTTAGCTCCTCACGCTTCAGGCTGCATCCATCCCTCCCTCCCAAGGCCCAGCTCTGTGTGTACAGCACCAAGTCCTTCCTGACGTGGTTTGAGCTCACCCACTGGAAGAGACCAAGCCCTCCCCTTGCAGCAGCAGCAGCAGCAGCGCAGGGGGAGCTGCTGCGTGCACTGCTCCTGCTTGCACTGCTGCTCCCGCAGCTCAGCACCAGCACCCATCCCAGCAGCCAAGGACCCAGGCCCACCCGGAGGGGCTCAGGCACCTCAACAGCACAAGGAGAAGCTTCTCCAGCACCCACAGGAAGGAAAGTGGTGGCTCCAGGAGCAACTCGAGCCTTTACCTTGTGGTAAACTTCCTGCAGGGAGCTCTGAGCCCCCTCCGAGGCGGAGCCGATGGCTCTGGCATCACACTGGACGAATGTCCCCGATGGGTCCATGTGAAACCTGCAGGGATACAGGGGGAGGAGGTGAATCCATCCCAGCAGGGAGCTGCCCAGCGCTGGGGAGGGAGGATAGGGCTGCTCCCTGCTGGCAGCAGCCACCTCCAGCCTCCTCCTCCTCCCTGACACCCCATGGCCTCGGGGGCCTCACAACCTCACAGGTCTCTGCTCTTGGCACCCAGAGGAGCCAACCAAGGTGTGAAGAGCGCCCAGACCCGCACCGGGCTGGGAGCCTGGATGTGAAGAGCTTCAGACTCCTGCCACTGCCCTCCATGCTCAGGGCAGGGACATTTTCCTCTTGATTTCCCCCCTTTAGTGAATAAGCCATCAAGTTTTCCCTCCTGCTCCATAGGGAGACCTTATTGGGTTGGCCCTGCGGAGCCATTCCCCTTGCAGGGCCTGAAGCACAGGAGGAGGAGTTCAGGTTACAGCACCTCCCTAAGGAATGCTGCAGCAGGCTCCACAGATTATGTTACCGGTGGCTCTGCTTCTCCTTTAGGGAAAGGTAAGAATAAACTGGGGATGAGGAGAGCTTCGACAGCTCCCTCCCAGCCAGGAACCAGGTTCAAGAGGAAGGAATCAGGGAAGACAAGGGGTTTGCATCAACCCTGAGCAGGCTGTGCTTTGAAGGGAAGGGTTTAAAAGCATTAACAGACCCATCAGATCCATAATGGGATAAAGCCCAAGTGTCTGGCTCAAGTGAAATCCCAGAATCAAGCCAGGAAGATGTCCTGGGAAGCTTTGGGAGAGGCTTTGTCATTCCCAGAGCATCACTTACAGCTGAGGTCCCTTCTCATCCACGCCTCCAAAGAGCAGCGCGACCCCGAACGGACGAGACTGCAGCAGGAAAGAGGCACCAGGTCAGGGCAGGGGGGAGGCAAGAGATACCACACACCCCCCACCACCCAGAGCACCCCCAGCCCCTCACCATGGCCCCCGGGTCTGCATCCTCCTCCCCAAACTGCAGCGCCAGGTTGGACACGGCCTGGGTCACGCTCTCCACGGTCATGGTCTCGTTGTAGGTGAACCAGTGATTCTGCAGGAGAGATCCAGGAACACCCGGGTTTAGGGCCCCATTCCCAACACACGGGCACCCGGGATCGTTCACACAGAGGGCTGGAGTGATGGGAAGCAGCCACAGGCAACTTCTTGTGGCCCATCCAGCCACAGGAGGGAAGCGCCAGGGTGGGAGCAGCTCCCCTGGAAAAGCTTGGGATGGCAAACACAAGGTCAGAGCTCTTCATCCCAGTGCGTTTCTGGGGTCATCCAGTTCTCCAGAGGGTGGGAAAGGGCTGACATGGAGGAAAACCTCCCAGAGGAGCCTTTACTCCAGCACAGACCCATCCCTGAGGCACTGAGGAACCTTACGGTGCCAAAAGCATCACCAATACAAGTCAAAGCCCCCATTCCCCTCCAGCTCCTTCCCTGGGATGCTCTTCCCATTCCAGAGGCTTCCAAGATGCCCCCAGAGCGGGGCTGCTGGGTTAAGAGCAGGAACCAAGTCTCACCTGAGTCTCTACTCTTGCTTTGTCGATGAGAGTCTTTGCATCAGCTATGAGGCCACTCATGGCACACCCTGGAAGCAGAGAGGGAAAACAGGGATCATGTCACTGGCTGTGGGGGATGCCTCGTTCCCAAAGCTCTCCGTGGGGGAGCAGGCACTGCGCTGCTGGCTGGAAAGGAAAGGAGCACGGATCCAAAGGGATTCTGGATCCAAATGGATCCATGCCCCAGAGCTGGGATGGAGGCAAGAGAAGCCACCCAAGAAGAGACGCAAGAGCTTGGAAGGGGAACTGCTCAGTGCCCTCCATGGGAGCCGATGCCCCACAGCTTTGGGGATGCAGCAGGAAGAGAGGAGCTACACCACAAGCACACGGGAGGAGATGAGGCCCTTCAGGAGGCCCCATGACCCCTGTCAGCACCAACACAGCTGTTCTGGAGCAATCCTGCTTTCCACATCTGCTCACGAGCCCACCAGGGCCCCCCCTTCTGGGTGCAGGAGCTGGGATCCAGGCTGACATTAGTGCTCCATGAGGACCTGGCTTCACATCAAACCTTCTGCACTAATTCCCTGCCCTCCCAGAGCTAAATTTGGGATGAGCTCTCATGAGGGAGCTCAGTGAGGCTGGGGGGGGCTTCAGCTGCCTCTTCCTGCACCTCTAACTATGTCCTGCTGGCCTGGAGCCTGGAAAAGCAAGCAGGACCTGGGAGGGATGAGCATTCCCCCTCAGCTCTGCACACAGGGAAGGGCAGCCCCGAAACCCAGCTCCTGATGCTCCTAGGAGACAGAGTCTGGTACCTGTACCCCAAAAGTCAATGGGGGGTGCTTTATGAGAGGAGCCCCCAGTGCTCCTTCCTTCCTCCTTACCTATGTGGGAATCGATCTCCACAATCTTCTCAATGCTGCTGGGCTCCATGAGCGGAGAGGTGATCCTCTTCTCCACAGCCAGGCACACTCCCTCCGAGGTCTGGATCCCGATGGCTGTGGAGCCAAGCTGGAAAGCACCACAGGGTCAGCACCACCCCCCCCATGGAAGCAGGGCAATGCTAACTGTGACTTGCAGGTGATGTGGTTGGGAGGCAGAAACCCAGCCATAAAATGCTCCAACTTTGCACAGCGGACTTGAAATGTTGGGACTTGGAGAAGGAAAATGGGAAGGGTCAAGCATGGAATGGTTTGGGATGGAAAGGACCTTAAAGCTCACCCAGCTCCAACTCCTGCCACGGGCAGGGACCGCTTCCACTGGAGCAGCTTGCTCCAAGCCCCTGTGTCCAACCTGGCCTTGAACACTGCCAGGGATGGGGCAGCCACAGCTTCTCTGGGCACCCTGTGCCAGCGCCTCAGCACCCTCACAGGGAAGAGCTTCTGCCTAAGAGCTCAGCTCAGTCTCATCTATCAAGGCATTGGGAAGTGCAAACTCCCAGTGGATACTGGTCACTCTGCTGACTTGAGAGCTCCAAATCCACCCATGAGAGCAGGAATCGTGGAAGCTTCTGGCTTCTCCCTTTCTCCCTGTTCAGCCCATGGTGGAACTGCAGCAGCTCAGGTGGGGCCCATGGGCTGTAGGTTCATTCACAACAATACTTCTGCAGTGACATCCAGTGTCCCTTCTTCCCTTGGGATCTGGGCACAGCTCCCAGGGCTGGGAGCAAGGTAGAGGCTGGAGATGAGCCCTCTGGCAATGGTACCTGCGGCAAGTGCTGTTGCTCCTGTGGTGAATCCTATTGTGGATACCAGGATGCTTGGGAGAAAAGGCGCTAATGTGAAGAAAGAAGCCCAAGGAAGTGGATGCAGTCAGAGGTAAGGCTGTGATGTGAAATCCTCCTCTCTGGCTTTCAGAGGTCACTTCTGCCTTGCAAAGAAGGATTCACAAGGCTTTAAGGTGTCAAAATTGATGTTGCTTGGGGAAGAGATGAATGATGGATGCATGGATGCCTTCCAAGAGGAGGCCATGGAGATGCTGTGAGGGCTGGAGCAGCTCTGCTCTGGAGCCAGGCTCAGAGAGCTGGGCTGGGGCAGCCTGGAGAAGAGAAGGCTCCTGAAGGGGAGACCTGAGAGCAGCTCCAGTGCCTGAAGGGGCTGCAGGAAAGCTGGAGAGGGGCTTGGGACAAGGGATGTAGGGACAGGCCAAGGGGAATGGCTTGAACCTGCCAGAGGGGAGACTGAGATGAGCTCTTAGGCAGAAGCTCTTCCCTGTGAGGGTGCTGAGGCGCTGGCACAGGGTGCCCAGAGAAGCTGTGGCTGCCCCATCCCTGGCAGTGTTCAAGGCCAGGTTGGACACAGGGGGTTGGAGCAAGCTGCTCTATGGAAGGGGTCCCTGCCTGTGGCAGGGGTTGGAGCTGGAGGAGCTTTAAGCTCCCTTCCAACACAACCCAGGCTGGGACTCCATGACTGATTCCCCAGTTCCATCTTTGCAGAGCTCAGGCAGGAATGCTGCACGGGCGCAGAGAGGCGAGCAGGCAGCAGACCAAGCGCTCCTCTCTTCTTCAGGCAGTGTTTCTGGATGCAGGGGCAGTGTGAGCACTCAGGCGCTCACAGCACAGCACCTCCCAGGCCTGAGCCGAGCTTTAGCACTGTCAGCCTGGGCTGCGCAGGGCTCATTGCCCTGGACGTGACTTTTGGCTCCTCGCCCCCATAGGGGCAATATTGGCTGGGGGAGATCGAGCTCCTCCTGCTGTAGAACGGGGCGGGGGGGCTCAGCGATGCCCCTTGTGAAGGAAGGAGCCCTCAACCCCCCCCCCCCCACACACACACACACACCCCCCCCCTGCGGCGCTCGGCCCGTACCTTGATGGCCTCGATGGCGTATTCCACCTGGAACAGCCTCCCCTCCGGCGAGAACGTGTTCACCCCCCTGCGGGACAACAGCGGGGCCCGGTCAGCGGCTGCAGGCCCCCGGCGAGCCGGGGCGGGAGCAGGCCCGTGACTCAGCCGCAGGCCGCGGGCGGGCAGCGGGCACTCACCGGTCGTACTCGGAGCGTGTGAGGAACATGGCGGCGATGGCGGCGGTACCGGGTGCGGGGAGCGGGGGGAAGCGGGCGGAGGGAGCCGGTACCGGGAGCGCGGGGCTGCCCACACCGGGGTCTGCAGGCACCGCTTCCTGTCAGAGGCCCCGCCCTTACGACACGCTTCCGCCCGCGCCGCTCGCTCATTGGACAGCGCTGAGCGCAGAGCAGCCAATCGGAGAGCGGGGAGGGCGGGAGAGGAGGGGGTCTTGGGAGGAGGAAAGGGAGAGGGGCGTGGTCAGGGAAGGGGGCGTGGCCATGGGGCTAATGGGCGGTGCTAGAGCGGAGGGGGCGGGGTCTATGGTGCTGGAGGAGACGCGTGAAGGGGTGGGGTCAGCGCGGAGTGGGCGGGGCCATCGCGCTGATGGACGGGGCGGTACCGGGATGGGGGAACCGGCGCCGGTAGCGGGAGGGATACGGGGGGAGATGAGAGGGGCCCCCCCCCTCAGCGGCACCGGGGTGCGCCAGGGTCCCGAGCACACAGCCCCGTTACCGCTCCCAGCGGGGCTCCCCTCTCCGGTCCCCTTGATGGTGGCACGCGGAGGTTAACGGGGGTCGGACGGACACAGCGGCGGGGGCTGCCGGGCCCTCGGGGGCGGCCCGGGGCGGGGTCTGTCCCTGGGGTGGACGGGGCGGACCGGGGACCCAGCCGGGGGCGGAGCGGAGCTGCCCTCCCCCGGGGCCGGTGGGGTTCCCGGTGGCGGCTCCCGACAGCGGAGCGGTCCCAGCGGGCGGCGGAGGCAGCACCGACCCCCCCCCCCCCCCCCCGGCCCGGACATGTCGGACCCCGGCGTCCACGCGGCCGGTGACAAAGCGCCCCGGCTCCAGGTAGGGCTCCGGTGACACCCCCCTGCCCGGTGCCCGGGGCTGCCTCCCCTCCGTGGCCCTGCTCAGCTCCCCGGTGTCCCGGTGCAGCCCTCGCTGCCCTGGGCTCGCAGCCGGGGCACCCCCGTCTCCCGGAGCAGCGCTCCCTGTCTCTCGGAGCAGTCCCCCCGTTGCAGCACCCCCCCCCCCGGTCCCCCGAGCCTCCTCCTCCGCTCCCCCGGTGCAGCCCCCGGTAGAGCCCTTCCATGACCTGAAGCTCCCCCCCCCGCCGGTCCCCCGGAGCCTCTCCCCGGTTCCCCGGTGCAGCCCCGTCGTTGCAGCCCCGGTGCCGCTCGGTGCCCCGGCTCCCGCCGCTCTCTCCCCGCAGGACCGCATCCTGAGCGGGGTGCGCTGGGGCCGCCTCCTGGAGCCCCTCGGCTTCATCAAGGTGCTGGAGTGGGTGAGTGTCCCCCCCCTCCGGGCTTCTCCTCCCCTCATCACGGCCCAGGACCCTCCCCTCGGGCACAGCTCCTTCGGGACCCTCACTTTTGGGGTACCCCATTGCTTCCCTAACACCCCCCCCCCCCAACCCCGGCACAAGGACCCCATCCTGGGGTGCTCGCGGGATGCGGGGGCCACGCAACCCCCCCTCCCGGTGACCTTGAGCCGGTGGCTTTGGCCGGGGGGGGGGGTGTCGGTGACAGGGGGGTGCCGGGTCCCCATCAGTGCCATGGGCTCAGGGGGCAGCGGGTGGGAGGGGGTTTGGGGGTGCGGGGGGGGGTGCTGGGGGTCAGCGGGCACCAGGAGCGGGGACCCCGGGGACGGGGACGGGGGGGGGGGGGGAGCCGAGCGGCCACTGCCCCAGCCCTGTCCCGGCCGTGCCATGAATGGCTCCGTATTGGGTTTCATGGTGGCATTTGTGCGGCCGGGGCTCTGAGGGCCCGGGGGGGGTCCCGTCCACCCCCATGCTGCGGTGCCAGCAGTGAGGAAACTGAGGCACGGGATGGGGGGGCTCAGCCCTGGGACCCCTTTGGGCATCCCCTGCTCAGAGGAGCTGTGTCGAAGTGAGGGGGGGTTCCTTTGATCCCAATTTGCTTTGGATAATTGCACCCGGCTGGCTCTTGGCAACCCCTGTGTGCCAAAGGCACCCCGAAGAGGAGGAAAATCCCTCGGGATGGCCGCCAACATTCCCGCTTCCACACTCAACACCGTCTTCCATTCCCGCTGCCCATCCCCTCGGCGTCAGGCCTCTGAGCTCAGCTGGGACGAGCTGCCGGAAAACTACTTGGGAATGGCAAAATCCAGCTGGAGGAGAGACCAGCTTGATGCTAAGGGATGGGGAATGGCAGGAGGGGACAATGGAGATGATGACCCCATAGATCCCACCATGGGGATGCTCCTGCTTTGCTGGAATCCTGCTCCGGCGCCTTGCACCCTGCTTAAAACGAAGGGATGGGGGGGGGGGGGGGGTCCTTGTCCTTGCTGGAGCATCCATTGAGCATCGGAGGACCCCCAATTGGATGCATCCCACCCCAGAGGAGCCCCCCCCGATCCCGCTCCTTCCCTCCCGCAGCTCTTCGCTATCTTTGCCTTCGGGGCCTGCGGCTCCTTCAGCGGCGAGACGGGGGCGACAGTGAGATGCGAAGGGGACACCAAGGAGATGAGCGTCATCTCCGTCCAGTTCGGGTACCCCTTCAGGTGAGGGGGCACCGAGCATGGGGACCCCCCCCCCTCCTCCCGGGGGTCCTCCCCAGCACCTACAGCGAATGGGGGGTCTATGGGGTGCTGGTTTGGGGTTCAGCCCCAGCCTGGATGCTGGTACCTGCACGGGACCGCAGCCACCGGTTCTATGGATGCGGGGATGTTGTGTCCGTCTGAGGAGCTGCAGCACCCGGCTCCGGGTCCGGCACCACCCGGGATCATCAGGGATGGAGCCGCCCCATCCATTAACCACAGTTTGAGCCCCTTCTCTTGGCCACCGGCTCCACGCTGGGACACTGGAGCACGGCACAGCGCTGGTCCCTGCCCTACATCCACCCCAGCGCGGCTCTTTAGGGACTCATCACCGCCATCCCACCCGTCCCGTTCCCGTTATCCCAGGTTATACCAGATCCCGTTTGAGATGCCGGACTGCGAGGGCGAGGGGGGCACCCGCACCCTGCACCTCGTGGGTGACTTCTCCGCTCCGGCCGAGTTCTTCGTGACCCTGGGGGTCTTCTCCTTCCTCTACACCATGGCAGCTCTAGTGCTTTACCTGCGCTTTCATTCCCTCTACGGCGAGAACAAGAAGCTCCCATCGGCGGTAAGGCAGCGGCATCCCTTAGGACGGGGATCCCTAAGGAGCAGGGGGGGGGCGGCAGGGATGCGGCTGATCCCGGTATCCCATAGGATTTCTGTGTCACCGTTTGCTTCGCCTTCCTATGGCTGGTGGCGGCGGCGGCCTGGGGCAAGGGGCTGAGCGACGTGAAGGCGGCGACGAGGCCCAGCAGCCTCACCGGGGCCATGGCCGTGTGCCACGGCACCGATGTGGTGTGCGAGGACGGCACCACGCCGGCCATGGGGCTGGCCAACATCTCCGTGGTGAGCCGCGGCCGCACACGCGTGTGCAAGCGTGGACACATGGGGGGAGAGCACGGAGCTTGTGGGGGAGATGTGTGTGTGTGTTCACAGGCGTGTGGGTGGGGGGCATAGGGGGGTGTGTACATGTACACATGGGTGAACATGCATGGGGTACATAGGACATATGTGCCCATGTGCACACATGCACATGCATGGGGTATATGGGACACGTACACATGTATACACACGCACACGCATGGGGTACATAGGACATATGTGCACACATGCACATGCATGGGGTATATGGGACATGTACACATGTATACACACGCGCATGCATGGGGTACATAGGACATATGTGCACATGTACACACATGCATATGCATGGGGTATATGGGACATGTACACATGTATACACACGCACATGCACGGGGTACATAGGACATATATGCACACATGCCCATGCATGGGGTATATGGGACATGTACACATGTATACACATGCACATGGTACATAGGACATATGTGCACATGTGCACACATGCACATGCATGGGGTATATGAGACATGTATACACACGCACATGCACACGGTACATAGGACATATGTGCACATGTGCACACATGCACATGCATGGGGTATATGGGACATGTACACATGTATACACACGCACATGCATGGGGTACATAGGACATATGTGCACATGTACACACACGCATATGCATGGGGTATATGGGACATGTACACATGTATACACACGCACATGCACGGGGTACATAGGACATATGTGCACATGTGCACACATGCACATGCATGGGGTATATGGGACATGTATACACACGCACATGCACACGGTACATAGGACATATGTGCACATGTGCACACATGCACATGCATGGGGTATATGGGACATGTACACATGTGCACACACGCACATGCATGGGGTACATAGGACATATGTGCACATGTACACACACGCATATGCATGGGGTATATGGGACATGTACACATGTATACACACGCACATGCATGGGGTACATAGGACATATGTGCATATGTACACACATGCACATGCATGGGGTATATGGGACATGTATACACACGCACATGCACACGGTACATAGGACATATGTGCACATGTGCACACATGCACATGCATGGGGTATATGGGACATGTATACACACGCACATGCACACGGTACATAGGACATATGTGCACATGTGCACACATGCACATGCATGGGGTATATGGGACATGTACACATGTATACACACGCACATGCACACGGTACATAGGACATAAGTGCACATGTACACACACGCATATGCATGGGGTATATGGGACATGTACACATGTATACACACGCACATGCATGGGGTACATAGGACATATGTGCACATGTACACACACGCATATGCATGGGGTATATGGGACATGTACACATGTATACACATGCACATGCATGGGGTACATAGGACATATGTGCACACACGCACATGCATGGGGTACATAGGACATATGTGCACATGTACACACACGCATATGCATGGGGTATATGGGACATGTACACATGTATACACACGCACATGCATGGGGTATATAGGACATATGTGCACATGTGCACACACGCACATGCGTGGGGTACATAGGACATATATGCACATGTACACACAGACATGCATGGGGTACATAGGATATATGCGCACATGTATACACACGCATGGGGTATATAGGACATTCACACATGTATGCACATGCATGGGGTACATAGGACATAGGTGCACATGTGCACACAAGCAACATGCATGGGGTATATGGGACATGTACACACACACACATGCATGGGGTATATGGGACATGGACACACATGCATGGGGCACATAGGACTTATGCACACATGTACGCACATGCACATGCATGGGATACATAGGACATGCACACATGTACATACACAGGCATGGGGGACATAGGGCACATGTACACACATGTAACATGCAGATGCACACGCATGGGGTGTTTGGGGGTGCACGCATGCGGATGCCTGCACGTCCTTGCCGAGCCATGCACATGAAGGCACACACATGTGTTCACATGGAAAGGCACGCACGCACACAAGTGCATCATGCAGCAGGCACGGACACACGTGCACGCCCGTGGTGCACACCAGTCTCACACCCTCGTGTGCGCATGGGGTGCATGGGGGCCCATGGGGTGCAGGGATTGCGCAGGGCACACAGGGTGCATGGGGCACAAGGGGTGCAGGCAGTGCATGGGGTGCACAGAGTGCATTGGGTGCAAACTGCATGGAGTGCATGAGGTGCACGGGGCACAGAGGTGCAGGGGGTGTATGGGATGCATGGGATGCACTGGGTGCACAGGGTGCAGGGGTTGCACACAGGGTATGTGGGGTGCATGGGGGTGCATGGAGCACAGGGGGTGTATGGGGCACACAGGGCACATGAGGTGCATATACCCCACATGGGGCGCACGGGGCGTATGGGGTGCAATGGGATGCACAGGGTGCACAGTGTACAAGTTGCACAGGGGCACATGGAGTGTATGGGTTGCATGGGGGTGCATGGAACACAGGGGGTTTATGGGGCACATGGGGTGCATGGGGCACACAGCGCATATGGGCTACAATGGGGTGCATGGGGCACATGAAGTGCAGGGGGTGTATGGGGTGCTGGGGCAAAGGAGGCGCAGGGGTGCCATGGGGCACACAGGGCATATGGGCTGCAATGGGATGCACAGGGTGTAATGGGATGCACGGGGCACATGAGGCACAGGGGGTGCCATGGAGCACATGGGGCATAGGGGCTGCAATGGGATGCACGGGGTGCAATGGGATGCACGGGGCACATGAGGTGCAGGGGACATAATGGGATGCACGGGACACACGAGATGCAGAGGTGCAATGGGATGCATGGGGCACCTGAGGTGCAGGGGGTGCAATAGGATGCACGGGACACATGGGATGCAGGGGGCGCAATGGGATGCACGGGGTGCAATGGGGTGCCATGGAGCACACTAGGAGCAAGGGATGCAATGGGATGCGATGGGCTGCACGGGGTGCAATGGGCTGCACAGGACACACGAGGCTCAGGGGATGCAATGGGATGCACGGGGTGCAATGGGATGCCATGGAGCACATGAGGCGCAGGGGACACAATGGGATGCAATGGGCTGCACGGGGTGCAATGGGGTGCCATGGAGCACACGAGGAGCAGGGGATGCAATGGGATGCAATGGGCTGCACGGGGCACACGAGGCGCAGGGGACACAATGAGATGCACAGGGTGCAATGGGATGCAAGGGACACACGAGATGCAGGGGTGCAATGGGATGCACGGGGCACCTGAGGTGCAGGGGGTGCAATGGGATGCACGGGACACATGGGATGCAGGGGATGCAATGGGCTGCACGGGGCACATGAGACGCAGGGGACGCAATGGGATGCACGGGGTGCAATGGGATGCACGGGACACGAGATGCAGGGGTGCTATGGGATGCACGGAGCACCTGAGGTGCAGGGGATGCAATGGGGTGCAATGGGATGCACGGGACACATGGGATGCAGGAGATGCAATGGGCTGCACGGGGCACACGAGGCGCAGGGGATGCAATGGGCTGCACGGGGTGCAATGGGGTGCCATGGAACACACGAGGCGCAGGGGATGCAATGGGATGCACGGGGTGCAATGGGCTGCACGGGACACATGGGCTGCACGGGGTGCAATGGGGTGCCATGGAACACAGGAGGCACAGGGGATGCAATGGGATGCACGGGGTGCAATGGGCTGCACGGGACACATGGGATGCAGGGGGCGCAATGGGATGCACGGGGTACAATGGGATGCACGGGACACATGGGATGCAGGGGATGTAATGGGCTGCAGGGGGTGCAATGGGCTGCACGGGACACATGGGATGCAGGGGGCGCAATGGGATGCACGGGGTACAATGGGATGCACGGGACACATGGGATGCAGGGGGCGCAATGGGATGCACGGGGTGCAATGGGGTGCACGGGACACATGGGATGCAGGGGGCGCAATGGGATGCACGGGGTGCAATGGGGTGCACGGGGTGCAATGGGGTGCCGCGGAGCACACGAGGCGCAGGGGGTGCCCCATGGGTGCCTCCCCGCTCCGTCCCGCAGCTCTTCGGCTTCCTCAACGTGCTCCTGTGGGCCGGGAACTGCTGGGTCGTGCTGCGGGAGACGCCGTGGCGGGCACCGGCTGCGCCCCGGGACGCGGCGGCCGAGCAGGGCGCCATTGACAAGCAATAGCACCCCCGGATGGGGGCCCCCCCCCCCGAGCCCCGGGGCCTCGCGCCGGCCGCCAGCCCGGGGACGGGGCGCCGCTGGCTGCTATGGGGGGGGGGGGGGGAGTGAGGGTGGCGGGGGGGGGGGACACGGCCACGGGACCCTGCATCACCCCCTCGGCTCTATGGGGGCCGATAAACGACCTGGGTACCAGCTCGGTGTCGGGGGGGCGACCCCCGCGTGTCCTGGCGGCTGTATGGGGGGATGTACGGGCCGTGGTGTGCACAGGGAGCTGTATGGGGGGGATGTACGGTCCGTGGTGTGCATAGGGAGCTGTATGGGGGGATGTACGGTCCGTGGTGTGCATAGGGAGCTGTATGGGGGGATGTACGGTCCGTGGTGTGCATAGTGAGCTGTATGGGGGGATGTATGGCCCGTGGTGTACATAGGGAGCTGTATGGGGGGATGTATGGCCCGTGGTGTACATAGGGAGCTGTATAGGGGGGATGTACAGCCCCTGGGTTGCTTTATATAGCCGTATATTCCCCCCACCCCGGGGTCCCTGCTCTGTATAAGGAGCCCTGTATAGGGGTATGTACTCCCCTGCGGGTCCTGGGAGCGTCATAGAGGGGTGCGTTACAACCCCTGGGGTCCCTGCTCTGTAAAAGGAGCTTTATAGAGGGGTATGTCCATCCCCGGGGTGTCCTGCCCCTATAGGGGCCCAGGTAACCGCTGCCCAGCTCTATAGGGGCCTATAGCCCCGAGGCCATCTTGGACTGGGGAGCACCCAAGCCCAGGGTTCCCCATGCCCAGCCCACTGTTGGGATGTATGTAACCCCGGGGTCCCCAGCCCTATGTAGTGGTAACCCGACTCCCCAGCCCCATATAGGGGTAACCCCGGTATCTTCAGACCCATATAGGTATATATATGTCACCCCTGGTTGTCCAGCCCCACACACGGGTAACCCTTGGGATCTCCATCCCCGTACAGGGGTGCATAGGACCCCAGTCTCCATCCTGGTATAGGGACTATATAGGACCCTGGTCCCAACTCGGTTTAGGAGGTATAAGGACCCTCGGGTCCCTAGAGCCAATATAGGCAGTATATGGAGCCCTGCTCCTATCCCAGTACAGTGGTGTACAAACCCCAGTCCTCATCCTGTTACAGGGGGTACATGGAGTCCTTTGTCCAATCCCTACATAGGGGTGTGTAGGGTCCCGGTCATCACCCCGCTATAGAGAATATAGAGGACCTCGGTCCCATGCCGTATAGAGGTGCATAGGACCCGGATCACCATCCTCGTATATGGGGTATATAGGACCCGGGGTTGCCGGCTGGTATAGGAGTATATGGAGCCCCTGGACCCATCTCTATATAGGGGTGCATAGGGTCGCGGTCATCACCCCGCTATAGAGAGCATAGAGGACCTCGGTCCCATGCCGATATAGAGGTGCACAGGACGCGGGTATAGGGGGTATATAGGACCCCGTGTTGCCGGCTGGTATAGGGGTATATGGAATTCCTGATCCCATCCCTATATAGGGGTGCATACGTTCCAAGTCATCACCCGGGGTTGCTGGCTGGTATAGGGGTATATGGAGTCTCCAGTCCCATCCCTGTACGGGGCGTGTGGCCACATCCCCACCGTATCGCACCTTACCGTACCCATACCCATACCTGTACCCATACCCATAACCATACCCATACCCGTACCGGTACCCATACCCATAGCCATACCCATACCATACCCATACCCATACCATACCCATACCATACCATACCCATACCCATACCCATACCCATACCATACCCATACCATACCATACCCATACCCATACCCATACCATACTCATACCCATACCATACCCATACCATACCCATACCATACCCATACCCATACCATACTCATACCCATACGCATACCCATACCATACCCATACCATACCCATACCATACTCATACCCATACCATACCATACCCATACCCATACCCATACCATACTCATACCCATACCCATACCCATACCTTACCCATACCATACCCATACCATACCATACCCATACCATACCATACCCATACCCATACCATACCATACCCATACCATACCATACCCATACCATACCATACCCATACCATACCCATACCATACTCATACCCATACCATACCCATACCCATACCCATACCATACTCATACCCATACCCATACCATACCCATACCATACCCATACCCATACCATACCATACCCATACCCATACCATACCCATACCATACCATACCCATACCATACCATACCCATACCATACCCATACCATACTCATACCCATACCATACCCATACCCATACCATACTCATACCCATACCATACCCATACCCATACCATACTCATACCCATACCCATACCATACCCATACCCATACCCATACCATACCCATACCATACCCATACCATACTCATACCCATACCATACCCATACCCATACCCATACCATACTCATACCCATACCCATACCATACCCATACCATACCCATACCCATACCATACCATACCCATACCCATACCATACCCATACCATACCCATACCCATACCATACCCATACCATACCCATACCCATACCCATACCCATACCCATACCATACCCATACCCATACCCATACCCATACCCATACCCATACCATACCCATACCCATACCCATACCCATACCATACCCATACCATACCCATACCCATACCATACCCATACCATACCCATACCCATACCCATACCCATACCCATACCCATACCATACCCATACCCATACCCATACCATACCCATACCATACCCATACCCATACCCATACCCATACCATACCCATACCATACCCATACCCATACCATACCCATACCATACCCATACCCATACCCATACCCATACCCATACCATACCCATACCCATACCCATACCCATACCCATACCCATACCATACCCATACCATACCCATACCCATACCATACCCATACCATACCCATACCCATACCCATACCCATACCCATACCATACCCATACCCATACCCATACCCATACCATACCCATACCCATACCCATACCATACCCATACCCATACCATACCCATACCATACCCATACCCATACCCATACCCATACCCATACCCATACCATACCCATACCCATACCCATACCCATACCATACCCATACCATACCCATACCCATACCCATACCATACCCATACCCATACCCATACCATACCCATACCCATACCCATACCCATACCCATACCATACCCATACCATACCCATACCGGTGCCGGTATCGGGGGGTACCGGCAATGGAGGGAAGGGGGGGGTGGTGGAAGGCGGGACTACACCGCCCGTGGTGCCGCGGGGCGGGCGGGGGCTCGCAGCGCATGCGCGGGGGTGCACGGGGCGGCGGCGGCGGCGGCGGCGGTGGAAGGAGGGGGGGGGGGGAGGCGGCGGCGGCGGCGATGGCGGCGGCGGAGCGGAGGGTGCCCGGCCTGGACGAGTTCGCGGGGCAGAGCTGGAGCGCGTGGGTGCAGCGCGCGGCGCCGCCCGGAGAGCACGGTGAGGGGCGGGGGGAACGGGGGGGAACCGGGGCCCGCCCGCCCGCCACCCCCCCCCCACTCCTTTCCAACCCCCGGTGGTAGCGCCGCCGAGCGGCCGGCGGGCAGAGGGGCATCCGGTACCGGGAATGGGGCAGTGGGAGTGCGGGCTCCGGCAGTGGGAGCGGAGCATCCGGTACTGGGCACCCGGCATCGGGAGAGGAGCATCCTGCACCGGGGGGATTGGGGATGGGGCAACGGGAGGTGGGCAGCAGGAATGGGGCATCCTGCGCTGGGAAGCTGGAACTGGGCACTGGGAACCTGACATCAGGAATGGGGCATCCTGCGCTGGGAAGCAGGAACTGGGCACTGGGCACCTGACATCAGGAATGGGGCATCCTGCGCTGGGAAGCAGGAACTGGGCACTGGGAACCTGACATCAGGAATGGGGCATCCTGCGCTGGGCACTGGGAACCAGGCACTGGGAGCTGGGAACTGGGCATCTGACACCAGGAATGGGGCATCCTGCGCTGGGAAGCAGGAACTGGGCACTGGGAACCTGACATCAGGAATGGGGCATCCTGTGCTGGGAAGCTGGAACTGGGCACTGGGAACTGGGCACCTGACATCAGGAATAGGGCATCCTGCGCTGGGAAGCAGGAACTGGGCACTGGGAACCTGACATCAGGAATAGGGCATCCTGCGCTGGGAAGCAGGAACTGGGCACTGGGAACCTGACATCAGGAATGGGGCATCCTGTGCTGGACACTGGGAACCAGGCACTGGGAACTGGGAACTGGGCACCTGACATCAGGAATGGGGCATCCTGTGCTGGGCACTGGGAACCAGGCACTGGGAACTGGGCATCTGACACCAGGAATGGGGCATCCCACACTGGGAAGCAGGAACTGGGAACTGGGCATCTGACACCAGGAATGGGGCATCCTGTGCTGGGAGCTGGGAACTGGGCACCTGACATCAGGAATGGGGCATCCTGTGCTGGACACTGGGCATGTGGCACTGGGAACTGGGCACCTGACACCAGGAATGGGGCATCCCACACTGGGAAGCAGGAACTGGGAGCTGGGAACTGGGCACTAGGAATGGGGCATCCTGTGCTGGACACTGGGCAGGCAGCACTGGGAATTGGGCACCCAGCACCAGGATCCAGGCACTGGGAACCCTGCACTGGGCACTGGGAACAGGGCACTGGGAGTGGGGTATCAGTCACTGGGATCAGGGCATCCGGCACTGGGCACCGGGAACCCAGCCCTGGGTACCCGGCACTGGGAACAGGGCATGGGGAGCAGGGCATCCTGCCCCGAGAGCCTGGCATTGGGAATTGTGGATGGGGCACCAGGAGCTGGGCAGCAGGAATGGGGCATCCTGCACTGGGAAGCAGGAACTGGGAACTGGGAACTGGGCACCTGACACCAGGAATGGGGCATCCTGTGCTGGACACTGGGAACCAGGCACTGGGAGCTGGGCACCCAGTATTGGGTGCCCTGTACTGGGCATCCAGCACTGGGATCCAGGCCCTGGGAACCCTGCACTGGGCACTGGTCAACAGGAACACTGGGAATGGGCACCAGGAACCCTGTGTTGTGCCCTGGGAACCAGGAGCCCTGCACTAGGCACTGGGTACCCAGCACCAAGAACTGGGAACGTGGTTCTTACTCCTGGCACTGGGAATGGGGCATCCTGCACTGGGACCCCTGCTCTGGGAACAGGGCACTGGGCAGCCAGGAACTGGTACCCAGAACCAGGCAGTGGGAGCCCTGCACTGGGGAGCCCAGTCTGGTCACTGGGAAGCCTGTGCCTGTTACTGGGAGCCAGTTACCCCATCCAGTTGTGGTAGCCCGGACCGGGCACTGGGTAGCCCAGACTGGGAACCAGTTGACACCATCAACCCAGAGCAGGCAGAGGGCACTGGGAACTGGGTGGTGGATGCTGGGAGAACCAGGTGGGAACCAGGCACTATGGCAATGGGTACCCAGTATGGCACAGGATTGGGTGCCCAGTACAGCACAGGCTGAATGGGACTGGGTGCCCAGTATAGCACTGCTGGATGACACTGGTATCCAAACCGGTACTGCTGGATGGGACTGGATGCCCGGTATGGTGCTGGGTATCCAGTACAGCATGGCTGGACAGGACTGAGCACCCACTATGGCACAGCTGAATGGGACTGGGCACTCAGTATAGCACTGGGCACCCAGTGCAGCACAGCTGGATGGCATCGAGGACCCAGTGTAGCACTGGGCACCCAGTACAGCACAGCTGGATGGCATCGAGGACCCAGTGTAGCACTGGGCACCCAGTACAGCACAGCTGGATGGCATCGAGGACCCAGTGTAGCACTGGGCACCCAGTACAGCACAGCTGGATGGCATCGAGGACCCAGTGTAGCACTGGGCACCCAGTACAGCACAGCTGGATGGCATCGAGGACCCAGTGTAGCACTGGGCACCCAGTACAGCACAGCTGGATGGCATCGAGGACCCAGTGTAGCACTGGGCACCCAGTACAGCACAGCTGGATGGCACTGGGTACCCAATAGAGCACTGTTGGATGGCACTGGGCACCCAGTACAGCACAGCTGGATGGCACTGGGTACCCAGTACAGCACTGTTGGATGGCACTGGGTACCCAGTACAGCACTGTTGGATGACACTGGGTACCCAATGGAGCACTGTTGGATGGCACTGGGTACCCAATGGAGCACTGTTGGATGGCACTGGGTACCCAATAGAGCACTGTTGGATGGCACTGGGTACCCAATGGAGCACTGTTGGATGGCACTGGGTACCCAATGGAGCACTGTTGGATGGCACTGGGTACCCAGTTGGTCACAGCCTGTGCCGGGCGCTGCTGATGGGGTTTTGTGTCCATCAGGATCCGGGCTGGAGCTGGAGGAGAGTGGGAAAAGCAGCAGCAAGAAGCTGGACGCCATGACCCTGATCAAGGAAGGTAGGCTCATCCCTGGGCAGCATTCCTGGTGTTCCGGGGCTGGGCTCGGCTCCTCCCGGCACTGGGAATCGTGCCCCACGCTCTGCCCACAGATATGAGCATCTTTGGCCACTGCCCGGCGCACGACGAGTTCTACCTGGTGGTGTGCAACCACTGCAGCCAGGTGGTGAAGCCCCAGGCCTTCCAGAAGCACTGCGGTGAGCACAGGACCCCAGGATGGGCTTGGGAATGGGAATGGAGGGGACCTCAAAGCTCACCCAGTTCCAACCCCTGCCACGGGCAGGGACCCCTTCCACTAGAGCAGCTTGCTCCAAGCCCCTGTGTCCAACCTGGCCTTGAACACTGCCAGGGATGGGGCAGCCACAGCTTCTCTGGGCACCCTGTGCCAGCGCCTCAGCACCCTCACAGGGAAGAGCTTCTGCCTAAGAGCTCAGCTCAGTCTCCCCTCTGGCAGGTTCAAGCCATTCCCCTTGGCCTGTCCCTACATCCCTTGTCCCAAGCCCCTCTCCATCTTTCCTGCAGCCCCTTCAGGCACTGGAGCTGCTCTCAGGTCTCCCCTTCAGGAGCCTTCTCTTGTCCAGGCTGCCCCAGCCCAGCTCTCTCAGCCTGGCTCCAGAGCAGAGCTGCTCCAGCCCTCGCAGCATCTCCATGGCTTCCTCTGGCCTCCCTCCAACAGCTCCACATCCCTCTGGTGCTGTATCCCAGAGCTGGACGCAGCATCCCAAGCCCCATCCCATGGGAATGGCTGGAGGGGGGGGGGGATGGCAGTGATGGGACCCCAGCTGTGGGCTCAGCCCCGGTTTCTCCCCGTTCCCATCCCACCCTCTCCCAGCAGAACGCCGCCATGGGCCGCTCTCCAAGCTCTACGCCCGTGCCGCCAAGTGCCACGTCCCCGTTAACGGGACCCCCGGCCCGGCCAAGGCCCTGCGGGAGAAGCATCCCGGAGCCCGCCGGAGACCCCAGCCCCTTCCCGAGCGGCCGGACAAGGATAACAACCTGTGGTGAGCACCGGGAGGGGCGGCTGTGCCCGTTCCATGGCACCCAACCGCTCTGACCCCCCCCCCCCCCAACCCCTCTCCGCAGCCTCTTCGTACCTGTGGTCAACCTGGAGAAGATCCCCAGCATCCCCAAACCAGATGGGCACGGGATCAAGGTGCCCCCCAAGGCCATTCCCAACGGCTCCAAGGAATCCCTAGGGAAACCCGGCAGCGCCGCGGTGCCGAAGGAACCCCCGGTGCCGGTTGGGCTTGGGGGGGATTCGTCGGTGCCTGATGATGGCCCCGGGGGCAAACCAGAGAATGGGCCTGCACCAGGGGAGAAGCCACCAAGTCACCCCCCCGGTGCCACCAAGACACCCCCCAGGTCCCATAAGAAGCTGGCACGTGAGTTCCCCATCACTTTCCATGCTGGTTATGGGAGGGGTGGGCGGGCAGCAGGTCGCTGTCCTTGTCCCGCTGGGACATCCTGGTTCCTGTTGTTTTAGCACTGGGGTTGGTACCAATGGGGCATCTCCCACCCCGTGCTCTGTTCAGCAGCAGGTTCTGGGGGGCAAAAGAATGAGCCAGGGTTGAACGCTCCCCACTGTGTCATCCACCCCCCCCCGATGCTGTGGGTAACAGGGAGTGATGCCATGAGCAGAACCCAGGTTGGGGGCGGAAAGTGGGGGGCTCAGCTCGCCCCAGGGAGGGGTTGAAAGGGGGTCCCAGGAGGTGATCCCATGGAGGGTGATTCAGGGCTGTTGTCTCCCCAGCCTCTTGCTTCAGGGAGGGGGTCCCCATCTCCATCCCTGTCTGCTCCCCATCTCCATCCCTGGCTGGTCCCAATCTTCATCCCCGGCTGCTCCCCATCTCCATCCCTGTCTGCTCCCCATCTCCATCCCTGTCTGCTCCCCATCTCCATCCCTGGCTGGTCCCATCTCCATCCCTGTCTGCTCCCCATCTCCATCCCTGTCTGCTCCCCATCTCCATCCCTGTCTGCTCCCCATTTCCATCCCCAGCTGGTCCCATTTCCATCCCCAGCTGGTCCCCATCTCCATCCCTGTCTGCTCCCATCTCCATCCCTGGCTACTCCCATCCCCATCCCCTATACCCACAGTGATCCCAGTGATGCCCCCCCCCCCCCCATCACACTCATCCCCACCATCCAAAACCTCAACCAGGGCTGAATACTTGGAGGGGGGTCCCCAGCACTGAGCCCCCCCCTGCGCCCCCCCCAGCACCCGCTGCCTTCCTCTGCCCGCAGGCAAGGAGTGCGACCTGAACCGGCAGTGCGGGGTGCTCAACCCCGACACCAACAAGCTCTGCACCCGCTTGCTCACCTGCAAGGTACCAGGGGGGGGACAAGGACACCCTCACCCTGCCCATGGGGGGATGTGTGTGTGTTTTTGGGGGTGTGTGTCCCCCCCATTTTGACCCCATCCCATGTTTCCTGGTGCAGATCCACTCTGTTCACCAGCGCCGCGAGGTGCAGGGCCGGGACAAGGACTTTGATGTGCTGGTGGCTGAGTTAAAGGCCAGCTCCCGACGAGGGGACCCCCCCAAGGACAGGAGCCCCCCCGAGAAGGAACCGCCCCCCCCCACGCCGCAGGACCCCCCCTCACTGCCGCAGCCCCTCACCGGACCCCCCAGCGCTGTCCCCTGCCGAGCCAAGCTGCCCCATTGCCCGCTGCCCCGGTGAGGCTGGGGTGGGGGGGGGGTGATGGGTAATGGGTGACCCCCCCCATATGGGGCACCCCAAACATCTCTTCCCCCCCCACCTCCACAGGACCCGGCTTTCCTCTGACAGTGACCCCGAGGATGCGCCCCCCCCCGGGGATGGGGGTATTGGGGTGTTCCCCCTCCCTGTGCCAAAGGGGGGGCCCCGGGTGTCCAGTGAGGACAGTGAAGAAGAAGGGGGTGAGGAGCCCCCCCGGCCCCCCCTGCGCCCACCGCGGCCACAGGCGGTGAGTGGGGGGACCCTGGGATGGGTTGGGGACACCCCCCCCGTTAAGCCAATGCTGCTGTGTGCTGAAAGGGGGTCAAAGAGGGGGGTTGGGGTGGTCCCATCTCACCCCTTCCTGCCTGAACTGGGGGGGATTTGGGGGGTCAGGGGCTGAAGTGGGCCCATCTGGACCCCTTTTATCAGAATTGGGGGGATCAAAGATGGGAGCAGGGATTTAGGGGGTCCAATCTCCATCCTTGGCTGGTCCCGTCTCCATCCTTGGCTGGTCCCATCCCCATCCCTGGCTGGTCCCATCCCCATCCTTGGCTGGTCCCATCTCCATCCTTGGCTGGTCCCATCCCCATCCCTGGCTGGTCCCATCTCCATCCTTGGCTGGTCCCATCCCCATCCCTGGCTGGTCCCATCCCCATCCCTGGCTGGTCCCATCTCCATCCTTGGCTGGTCCCATCCCCATCCCTGGCTGGTACCCATCCCCATCCCTGGCTGGTACCCATCCCCATCCCTGGCTGGTCCCATCCCCATCCTTGGCTAGCCCCATCCCCATCCCTGGCTGGTCCCATCCCCATCCCTGGCTGGTCCCATCTCCATCCTTGGCTGGTCCCATCCCCATCCCTGGCTGGTCCCGTCTCCATCCTTGGCTGGTCCCATCCCCATCCCTGGCTGGTCCCATCCCCATCCTTGGCTAGCCCCATCCCCATCCCTGGCTGGTCCCATCCCCATCCCTGGCTGGTCCCATCTCCATCCTTGGCTGGTCCCATCCCCATCCCTGGCTGGTACCCATCCCCATCCCTGGCTGGTCCCATCCCCATCCTTGGCTGGCCCCATCCCTGGCTGGTCCCATCCCCATCCTTGGCTGGCCCCATCCCCATCCCTGGCTGGTCCCATCCCCATCCCTGGCTGGTCCCATCTCCATCCTTGGCTGGTCCCATCCCCATCCCTGGCTGGTACCCATCCCCATCCCTGGCTGGTCCCATCCCCATCCTTGGCTGGCCCCATCCCCATCCCTGGCTGGTCCCATCTCCATCCCTGGCTGGTCCCATCTCCATCCCCAGCTGGTCCCCTTCTCCATCCCTGTCTGCTCCCATCATCATCCCTGGCTGGTCCCCACCTCCATCCCCATCTGCTCCCACGTCCCTCCCCATCTGGTTTAACTGGGAATTGACTTGGGTGTTCATGGATAGCAGCAGGGATTTGAGGGGGTCACTGACCGTGTCCATGTGCTCCCCCCCCCAGTTCTGCACCTTCGGGAGCCGCTTGGTGAGCCCTGGCTGTTACGTGTTCAACCGGCGGCTGGACCGGTTCTGCGCGGCGCTGGGCTCCATGCTGGAGCGGCACCTCAGCTCCCACATGTGGAGGTGGGGGGGCAAGGATGGGAGCAGGGATGTGGGGGTCCCATCTCACCCCTCCCCATCTGAAATAGGAAGGGATGTGGGGGTAATGATGGGAGCAGGGATGTGGGGGGTTCCCCTCCCCCTCTGGAATAGGGGGGACAACCCTGGGAGCAGGGATTTAGGGGGGCTCCCATCTCACCCCTCCCCATCTGGAATAGGGGGGACAACCCTGGGAGCAGGGATTTGGGGGGGCTCCCATCTCACCCCTCCCCATGTGGAATGGGGGGGACAACGCTGGGAGCAGGGGTTTGGGGGTTCCCGTATTGCCCCTTTCCCTTTCGGGATTGAGGGGTCAGGGGCTGGAGCAGAGATCTGGGGGGCTCCCATCTCACCCCTCCCCGTGTGGAATAGGGGGGGGACAACGCTGGGAGCAGGGATCTGGGGGGCTCCCATCTCACCCCTCCCCATGTGGAATGGGGGGGACAATGCTGGGAGCAGGGATTTGGGGGGCTCCCATCTCACCCCTCCCCATGTGGAATGGGGGGGACAACGCTGGGAACAGGGTTTTGGGGGCTCCCATCTCACCCCTCTCCATGTGGAATAGGGGGGGGACAACGCTGGGAACAGGGTTTTGGGGGCTCCCATCTCACCCCTCTCCATGTGGAATAGGGGGGGGACAACGCTGGGAGCAGGGATCTGGGGGCTCCCATCTCACCCCTCCCCATGTGGAATGGGGGGGACAACGCTGGGAACAGGGTTTTGGGGGCTCCCATCTCATCCCCTTCACCTGCATTGGAGCAGAAAAGGGCATCAGGGACCAAGTGAGGATTGGGGGGGGGGGAATCCCATCACTCCCCCCCCCCCTCCAAAACCTGGGGGGTGCCGATGCCGGCATCTGGGGGCTCCCCCCCTCACCCCTCCCTTCCCTCCCACAGGAAGATCCCCCCCGCCGCCGACCCCCCCCTGCAGCTCCCCCCGGCCCCCCCCAGCCCTTCCCTTTCCCCTTGCAGCCCCCCCCCCCCCCTCACCTCCTCCCCGTGCCCGTCCCCCCCCAACCCCGCGTCCCTCCCACGCTGCTGTCGCCGGGGGGGTCCCCGCACGCCGCTGCCGCCTGCAGCCAGCCCGAGGGGGGGGGCTGCAGCCGCTCCATCACCTCCCCGCTGCCCGCCAACACCCCCTCGCCCTCCTTCAGCCAGCTGCCGGCCGGCAGGGCCGGGATCGCTTCCCGAGCTCGGGAATGCCGCGACGCGGAGCCCCGCAAATGGAAACCCCCCCTAAACGCCGGGGGTCCCCCTTACAAACGGACCTGCTCGGGGGGGGGGGACGGGCTCAAAAGCAAAGCGCAAAGCTCGGCCCCCCCCGGCAAGACGAAAGGAGCCGCCTCCATCCCTGTCCTCAACGGCACGGCCCGGGCCAAGCGGCTGGACCCGACCCCCCGGGCCCCCCCACGCCGCCCCCCCCCCGCTGCATCGCCGAGGAGGAGGTGAAGAAGAGGAAGAACGCGGCCACCTACTGCAGGGGGGTGAGAGCCAGGCCCGCCACGCCGCCACCCCCCCGCCCCAGCCCGGCCCGGGGGGGGCCGTCCGTAGGAAGAAGATGGGGACCCCCCCGGGCTTCGAGGAGAAGCGGAGCGGCCTGAAGGTGGGGCGGGGGGGGGGCTCTATTGAGATGGGGGGGTCCCTATAGAGATAAAGGAGCCCTGGTGGGGTGGGGGGCACCTGTTGGGATTGGGGGCTCCCTATAGAGATAAAGGGGGCCATGTTGGCATGGGGGGTCCCTATAGAGATAAGGGGGCCATGTTGAGATGGGGGGGGCCTGTTGGGATGGGGGGTCCCTATAGAGATAAGGGGGCCCTGTTGGGGTGGGGGGCACCTGTTGGGATTGGGGGCTCCCTATAGAGATAAGGGGGCCCTGTTGGCATGGGGGCTCCCTATAGAGATAAGGGGGCCCTGTTGGGATTGGGGGCTCCCTATAGAGATAAGGGGGCCATGTTGGCATGGGGGGGTCCCTATAGAGATAAGGGGGCCCTGTTGGGGTGGGGGGCACCTGTTGGGATTGGGGGCTCCCTATAGAGATAAGGGGGCCCTGTTGGCATGGGGGCTCCCTATAGAGATAAGGGGGCCCTGTTGGCATGGGGGCTCCCTATAGAGATAAGGGGGCCATGTTGGGATGGGGCGGCCCTGTTGGGATGGGGGGGAACCCTATAGAGATAAGGGCACCCTGTTGGGATGGAGGGCCCTGTTGAGATGGGGGGGCCCGTTGGGATGGGGGGTCCCTATAGAAATAAGGGGGCCCTGTTGAAATGGGGGGGGGGGCTGTTGGAATGGGGGGGGTCCTATAGAGATAAAGGGGTCTGTATTTGAGATGGGGGCCGTGTTGGGATGGGGGGTCCGTATAGAGATAAGGGGACCCTGTTGGGGTACAGGGGCCACTATGGAGAGGGGGGGTCCCTGTTAGATGGGGGGAGTGCTCTGTTGGGATAGGGGGGACTCTGTTGAGATGGGGGGTCCATATTGGGATGCGGGGAGGTCCCTGTTGGGATAGGGGGGGTCCCTATAGAGATGTGGGGGCCTGTTGGGATGGGGGGACCCTGTTGGGGTACATGGGGCCTCTATGGACATGAGAGGGTCCCTGTTAGATGGGGGGGAGGTCTCTGTTGGGATAGGGGGGACTCTATTGAAATGGGGGCGTCTCTGTTGGGATGGGGGGCAGGGGAACCGGGTGTTTGGGGTGATGCTGGGGACTGTCAGGGGAAATGGGGTCCCAGGACCACCAGCACCCACAGGGGACCCATCTTCTCCTAGGTCTGGGGGCTGCTGGGGCACCCTGGTCCTGGGGGGCGGACGAGATGGGACACATCCCATGGGGACCCTCTGGCCTCGGCTTGGGGATGCTGAGGGACCCCCTGGGGTCACCATGGAGACCTGTCCTTAGTGGGGGACCCCATGAGACACTTTGGTCCCTGTTGGGAGATGCGGTGGGGGACCCCGTGTCCCACCATGGGGACATCCTGCTCCTGGGTGCTGGATGCTGTGGGTCCCCCTCACCCTGCCTGTGGATGGGATGGAGACCTTTGCGGGGGGGGGGGGGGCACCACGCTCCTCCATGGTGGCCGAGGCTCCCTTTGGGGACCCCATAACCACCATGGGGACACCATGGGCCGGGGTCTCCCCATGGCCAGGGCTCACCCAACCCCTCTCTTCTCCGCAGTCCAAAGCCCATTAACAGGAGGCCACCGGGGCCACCCCACATCCTGCACCGGGCGCCGATGGAATTGAAAGGGGGGGGGGGGGAAGACCCCAACATTCCCCCCCCCAGGGAAACACCGACCTCAGCCAAATACCTCAAGACTCAGTTCTGTTCTCTTGCTGCTAAAACCGGCCCCCGAGCGCGGGGGGGGGCCTGGCATGGGACTGCCACCGATGGCCACCAAAGGCCACCAATGGCCACCAATGGCCACTCTATTTATAAGAATGATTATTGCTGTTTTTTGTTTCTTTTTTAGAAAAAGAAAGAAAAAGAAAGAAAAAAAAGAGAAGCTGAGAAGTATGGGGGGAAGGGGGTGTCCTGGGGGTCACTGTGTGGGGTTGGGGAATGGGGGGGTGTTGGTGAGGGCAGAGCGAGGATAGGGGTCCCTGGTGATGCTGTGGGGCGGGGATGCGGTGTCTGCAGGGACAGGGGTGTCCATGGGTTAAAGGGGAAGGGGCCGGGTTCCCCGATGGGGATGGGGGTCCCCCCATCATGGGGACCCTATGGGGCAGTGGGGGTCAATGGGCTGCTGGGGGGGGGTGGTCACTGGGGGCAGTGGCAGCAATGGGATGCTCGGGGGGGGTCAGTGCAGTACTGGGAGGAGGTCAATGGGGGGTGCTCACTGGGGTGACCCCCCCCTCCTCCTCCATACACCCCAGACAGGGACCAGGGTGTCAGCAGGACTCATCCTGACCCCACACCCTGGGGGGGTCCCACTGTTCCCCCCAAGCACTGGGACCCCAATTTGTCCCCCCTCAATCCACAGGTGACCCAGACACGGTGGGAAACACATTTATTGTGGCCAAGGCATTGGGGGGAGTGACATGGGGGAAGGGGGGGGGGCACAGGCTGGGGGGTGCGCGGGATGCCCCCACTTGGGATGCTGGGGTCCCCCCCTCTGCAGTGGGGGGCTCTGCTTGTGGCTGTGGGTTGCATGGGGGGGGGGAGGTGTTGGGGGTGATGTGCCCCTCATGTTCCCCCCCCCTAGAGCTGGCTGGGGTGGGGGGGGTGGGGGCTCATGCTTTGCAATGCACATGCAGATGGGTGCTGATGCCACCCCGGTGTCCCCACAGAGCCCCCCCCCCCCCCCCATTGTCCCTTATGGTCCCAAGGAGGCCGGGGAGGGCGATGGCAATGGGGGTCTTGTCTTGTCCCCCCCTCTTTGCCCGCAGCGCATCCATTGAATGGGAGGGGGGTGGGAGGGGGCTGGACATGGGGTGCCCCCCCCCCCTCTTTCTACACCACAATGGGGGTGTCGGAGAAGACGGAGCTGACCGAGTCCGGATCCGACACCTTCCTCTGCGCCCTGGCGCCGTGGCGGGGGGGCACCTGCGGCGTCCCCCCGGCTTTGAACCTCCCGTTCTGCCCCACGCTGGCCCCGGATGCGGAGCGGGACCTCGCGGGCTCGCCGGCGGCGTGGTTGGGGGTAGCGCTGAGCACCGAGGAGTTGATGCTGTCGTCGCGGGGCGGGGGGGCCTTGTCGGTGCCGCCGCGGCAGCAGCAGCAGCGGCACGGCGTGAGGTACAGGTAGATGAGCACCAGCACCACGCTGAGGATGCAGCCCACGAGCGTGGTGTAGGCGGTGTTGAGGGTGTCGTGGGGCCCGTGCAGGGTGAAGTTGTGCACCAGCAGCTCCACGTAGAGCGTCTCGTTGAGCACCGGCCCCGCCACCCAACACGCGTACGTCCCCGCGTCCTCGGCCCGCAACGCCCGCACCTGCAGGCTGCCGTTGGCCAGCAGCGCCGCGCTCCCGTTGCCCCCATCCTGCAGCACCCGTTCCCCCGCCGGCGTCACCCAGTGCCGGCTGCGGGCCCCGCGCACCCGCGTGTCGCAGCTCAGCGTCACCGTGTCCCCGACGTGCGCTTCCAGCACCGCCTCCCGCGCCTCGCTGCAGTTGAGCGGCGCCCGGCCGGCCAACGCCAGGATGCCCACGGGTACCGGGACCGACGGCAACGCGCAGCGCAGCTCCTCTTGGAAGTCCACGACGGCGCTGAGGCGGCGGCGGCGCCGCGGGCCATGAGCTGGAAGAGGGCGCAGTCGCAGGCCAAGGGGTTGCCGTGCAGGTAGAGGCGGTCGCGGAGCCAGGCGGGCAGCGCCTGCAGCTCGCCCACGGGCACGTGGCGGAGGCGGTTGGCCGAGAGGTCGAGCAGGGCGAGCTGGGGCAGGCGGCTGCCGTCACGCAGCAGCTCCAGCGGGAAGCGGGCGATGCGGTTCTGGCCCAGGTAGAGCTTGCGCAGGCGGTTGAGGTTCTCGAAGGCGGTGCGGTCCACGGTGGAGATCTCGTTGTTGTAGAGGAGCAGCACCTCGAGCTCGGCGAGGTCGCTGAAGAGGTTCTCCTCCAGCGCGCGCAGGCGGTTGGAGGACAGGTCCAAGTGGCGGAGGTGAGGGACGTGGGTGAAGGCTTCGGTGGACACGAAGGAGAGCCCGTTGTGGCTGAGCAGCAGCGCGTGGAGGTGCGCCAGGCGCCCCGGGGCCCAGTCGGCGCGCAGCCGGCTCACGTTGTTGTGGCTCAGGTCCAGCACGCGTGAAGCGCGGCAGCGGCGCCGCACCGCGCTCAGCACCGCCTGCGAGCAGCTCAGGATGTTGGAGGCGCAGATGCAGCGCGGGGGGCAGCTCCCGCACCACGTGCCCCGCGGTGCCACCGCCGCCACCAGAGCCACGCACAGGAGGAGCCCCGGGGCGCCGGTACCCGCCATGGGGTCACGGTGAGGATGCGGCATCGCTGGCACCGGGTGCGTTTGCACGGGGTGGATGCGGTCACCCGCTGTCACGGTGTGCGCCGGGCCTGCTGCTCACCCGGTGTCACTGCATGGGCTATGGGGTGGTGCCTTCGGTCACCCGGTGTCACTGCATGGGCTATGGGGTGGCTTCGGTCACCCGGTGTCACCGTGCAAAGTGGCTTTGTCACCCGGTGTCACAGCACGGGCTATGGGGTGGTGGCTTCGGTCACCCGGTGTCACCGCGTGGGCTGTCGCTGTCACCCGGTGTCATGGCGTTACCGGTCCTGCTGCTCGCCCGGTGCCGGTGGCTTTGGCCACCCCGTGTCACTCTGTGCCCCCCCCCACCCCCGGTCCCCTCTGGCCCCGCCCTCCCCGGTTCCGTTCCCCCCCCGGTGCCGGCGCTGCAGCGGACGGTGCCCTCGGGAGGATGCTCACGGTCACCCCCCCCACCGGCGTTACCGGGGCCTGGTACCGGTACTGGAGAAGCGGGGCCGAACCGAGCCGAGCGAGGCCGAACCGAGCCGAGCGGGGCCGAACCGAGCCGAGCAGGGCCGCGCCGAAGCAGGCCGGGCCGGGCCGGGCCGAGGCGATACGAGGCGAGGCGAACGGTCCGAGCGAGGCCGGTGGGAGCCGAGCGAAGCCGAACCGGGCCGATCGCAGCCGAACGGAGCCGAACCGAGGCCGAGCGGGGCCGAGTCGCCCGGCGCCGCCTGCAGCGCGCACCCGGGGCTCCGGGATAGGGTCTGAGGGCGGCCCCGCCGCGGCGCACCGCGGGTACGGCCCGTCCCCATTGGCTGCCGCGGCAGCGCCCCCCACCAATGGCGGCGGAGCCCGGTTAACCCCCGGTGGGCCGGGAGAGACCCTGGAGGAGCCGACCCCCCCCATCCCCTTCCCAATCCCATCCCATTTCCATCCCTGTCCCCATCTCTTCATCCTTATCCCCATCGCATCCCCACCACATCCTCATCCCCATCCTCATTCCCCATCTCCATCCCATTTTATCTCATCCCCATTACAGCCTCAACTTTATCCTAATCCCATCCCATGTCACGTCAACCTCATCCTCATCCGTGTCCTCTACTCCCACCCCATCTCCATCCTCATCTCGCTTCTGTGTCATCCCCATCCCATCCCCATCTTAATCCTCATCTCCACCAATCCATCCCCACCCCACTCCATCCCCATCCCTGTCCCCATCTTCATCCTCATCCCACACCCTCCCATCCCCATCTCCAACTCTATCCCCACACCATCCTCATCCTCATCCCAAATCCCCAGTGTGCTGGCACCGACCCACCCGGGAGGGCACCCCTGGGTGCTGCCCCCCCCCCCCCCCCCCCCCCCCCTTGCACCCATCGCTGCCTCTGGTCTGCCTTTAGCCGGGAGCCCTCGGTGCCGGTTTGGGGCCAAGGTCGGAGGGACCGGAGCCGGGGATGATGCAGCTCTTTTGGCTTGGGGGTGGAGGGGGGGCACACACACAGTAGTTAAAGGGTGACCGGGGGAGCAGCGCATCCCCAGGGTGCCCCTCACACCCTGTGTGCGTGTCCCCGGTGCCGTTGTCCCACCCCGTTTCCAGCTGCCGGGAATTGTGTCCTTTGCTCGTCCTCGGTTTCTCCGTTTAATCCGGTGCTAATCCCTGCGCAGCACCCGCCGGTGTCCCCCGTGTCCCCACAGGGATGGGTGTGCAACACGCGTGTCGTCACGCACACGCATGCAGGCGTGCGAACACACGCGCATACACGTGCTAGAGACACGTGCGCACACACGTACACATGGGTGCACCCCTGGTAACACACACGTGTTTACACGCGTGTACATGCGCATGGATGTGCCTGCCAGATGTGTGCGCGGGGGGGGGGGTGTGTCAGTCAGCCACACACACACACAAGACACATGTATGTGCACACATGCACATGTGCAAACATGCTTATTCTGTGGGCCTGGAATGCGCTGTCAGATGCGCTGGGTGCTTTGGTACTGGGTTATGGGCGTCCCATAGGGCTGGGTATGGGTGCTGTGGGGTGTTGGGCTATTAGTGCGCTGGGCTGCTGGTATGTAGTGTGCTGTGATAGTAGGGTGCAGGGGGCTAGGGTGCCAGGACGCTGGGGTGCTTGGGTGTCGGTGTGCCAGGGCACCATAAGCCAAGGCAGCACCCCGGGGGGGGGGGCAGGATGCTTCTGTTGATGCTCCTCGTGGCTGGGACCCTCCTGGTCCATGGGGTGCGGGGGGGTGGCTCCACACCTCCCCACTGTGAGGCACCCTCGAAGACTGGGGGTCAGCGCGGCCAAACCCCTGCCTGCATCCAAAAGGGGGATGAGGAACAATGGGGTATGAGCTCGGGGTGGGGGCACCCAGGATGGGAATCACTCAGGATGGGGGCACCCAGGGTGTGGTATCCTCATGGATTCAGATGCCCACACGAGTCATCAGCACTGGGGGCTCTCCCTGCCCCCTCCATGGGGCAGGATCAATCCCACGCTCAGCTCCGGCTGCTCCATGGGGCGGGTTGGGTACCCCGCTGGGTACCACCGCTCCCGGCTCCCTCCGTGCCCCCGATCCGGTTCATCCCCGGTTTCTAATCCGGGTTCGGGTTCCCAGCACCCGTGGGACAGGGACCAGGGTGATGCCGGGAGGAAGCTCGCAGCCTCCATAGGGATTTGAGGGGATGCCCATCCTTGGGGGAGATGGGGATCCCCATTGGAAGGGAACGGCTGTGCCCTGGGGAAGCTGAGGCACGGAGCGTGGTGATGGTGGGGAACTGCCCCCATCCCAGTCGCCCCATTGTGGAATTGGGAGCAAGGAAGGGAGCACTGGGTTGGGGATGGGCAGAGCTTGGGGGTCCTGCGGCCTCTCTGAGCCCCCCCCCCCCCCCCCAAGCCCTGAGCATCCCCCTGCACCCACCACAGCCCCACTCTGTGCCCCCCACTGCGGATCTGCCTCCTGCTCCCACCCATTCCCATCCCAGGGTGCCTTCACCCTGCCCTCCCATCACCACAAACCTCCGCTTTGCCCCCACCCCATAGCTTCCGAGTCCAGCACCCCCCTTCCAGTGCCCCCCACAGCCTCTTTATGGGGCGAATGGGGAAACTGAGGCCTGAAGCGACACAGGGCACGGGACAAAGCCCACCCTCCACCCCTATCCCACTGGGAATAAGCCGGGTTCCAGCCGGCCTAGGACAGCCCCTTCCCTCATATCCCTGGGGTTTCCCCCCAACAGCGCACCCGTATGGGGGGGACGCTGTGCCGGGGGTACCGCGGCGCTGGCGGGAGGCGCTAGGACCCAGCAGCCGCGGTGCAGAGCATCCCTCGCCGCAGCGGCTCCGGCCCGGCCCCGAGCATCCCCGCACCGACGGGGGCCCCCCCCCCGCACAACCGAGCCCCTCCCGCACGAACCGGGCACCCCCCCCCCCCCCCCCCGCCCTCGGCCCCGTGCATCCCCCCACGGTAAGTGCCGCGGCCGAGCCCCCCCACCGGGGCGATGCCCGGGGGCTGGGGGGGGGATGCAATATGAAGGGGGACATGGAGCGGACCCCAACCGGTGGGGAGGGGAGGAATATGGGGGGGGGGGGGGCTAGATGCAAGCCCCTATTCCATCAGTTGCCCTCCCCATTCCATCAGGAACCCTCTCATTCCAACAGTAACCCCCCATGGGATGCAGGAGATGGGGACCCCCACCTTTCTTTGGGAAGCACCACCCATGGGGGGGGGGGGCTCTGGGTGTGTCCCCCCTCACCCTGGTAGCACCCATTTTGGGGGGTTGGGGGTGCAGCACCCACCGCTGGGCCAGGCTTGGGTCACGCATGGCCATTGATACACAAAGGGAGGAGACCGGGGGGAGGGGGGGGGGGCTGGTGATGGGGGGGTGTCCCCACTCAGGACCCCACTGGGGTGTTTTGGATTGAAGCATTGGAGTTTGGCAGGGGGCACCCCAAAATTGGTCATTTTGGGGGAGAATGAGGCTGTTGATAAAGGGGTTTGGGGGGGGGAAAGAGGGGTCATGGAAGGGAGCCCGGGGGGCTGTAGTTGGGGGTCACAGCTGGACTCAGCCCCCCAGGATTGTGCCGCCTCCTCAATGTCTCTCCCATCCCCACAGGTGCCCAGGGGGGAGATGAGTGGGGCTGGGGGGCACCTTTGGGTGCTCTGAGCACCCCATATCCCCCAATCCAGCGAGGATGTGACACCCCCCCCCCTCCCATCCAGCAATGCCCAGAGCAAGGATGCTCCCCTTGGTGATGGTGGTGGCCCAGGATGGAGCCAGCACCATGGGCCTGGAATGGCTCTAGGGAGGTGCGGGGGCTCCAGCCCTTCCCAGGCCCCATGTCCCCCAACGGCACAGCCGACACCAAAGCCAGGGACGTGGCTTCGAGGTCGGTGGGGCTGTTCTTCATGCTGCTCATGGACCTGGCGGCCATCGTGGGCAACGCCGCCATCATGACCGTCATCGTGAAGACCCCGGCGCTGAGGAAGTTCGTCTTCGTCTTCCACCTCTGCCTGGTGGACTTCTTGGCCGCCCTCACCTTGATGCCGTTGGAGATGCTCTCGGGCTCAGCCGTGTTCGACAGCCCCGTGTTGGGCGAAGCCATGTGCCGCGTCTACCTGTTCCTCAGCGTCTGCTTCATCACCATGTGCATCCTCTCCATCTCCACCATCAACGTGGAGCGCTACTACTACGTGGTGCACCCCATGCGCTACGAGGTGAGGATGACCGTGGGCTTGGTGGCTTGCGTCCTGGTCGGCGTCTGGCTCAAAGCCGTTGCCACCTCCTTGGTCCCCGTCTTGGGTTGGTCGTCGCCGGAGCGGCCGCCGCTCCGCAGCCCCCGCGGCTGCTCCTTGCAATGGAGCCGCGGTCCCTACTGCAAGTTCTTCGTGGTGTTCTTCGCCGCTTTCTACTTCCTCCTGCCCCTCCTCATCATCGTCGTGGTCCACTGCAGCATGTTCAAGGTGGCGCGCGTGGCCGCCATGCACCACGGCCCGCTGCCCACCTGGATGGAGACGCCGCGGCGCCGCTCCGAGTCGCTCAGCAGCCGCTCCACCATGGTCACCACGTCGGGAGCCCCTCGGACCACGCCGCAGAGGACGTTCGGAGCCGGGGGCAAGGCGGCCGCCATCCTGCTGGCCGTGGGGGGCCAGTTCCTCTTCTCTTGGTTGCCCTATTTCGCCTTCCACCTCTACACGGCGCTGAGCGCGCAGCCCTCGGCGGGGCCGGCGGCCGAGGCCGTGGTCACTTGGTTGGGTTATTCCTGCTTTACCTCCAACCCCTTCTTCTACGGGTGCTTGAACCGGCAGATCCGGGCCGAGCTGGGCCGGCTCCTGACGTGCTTCTTCAAGCAGCCCCCCGAGGAGGACCTGCGGCTGCCGAGCCGCGAGGGCTCCATCGAGGAGAACTTCCTGCAGTTCCTGCAGGGCACCGGCTGCGAGCCGCGGCCGCGCACCCCCAGCCCCAAACCGGACCCGGCTCACATCGATTTCCGCATCCCCGGGCAGATCGAGGAGGAGGCGGGCGAGGGGACGGAGCGGCGCGGAGGGGACGGGCTCCGTGCGCCCAAAGCGGAGCTGTAGCGCTGGGGATGGGGCTTGCGGGCGAACACGGATGAGAGGGGAGAGCCGGTCTGTGCGTGCTCGCTGCGCCGTGGGGAGATGGGGGGAGAGGGGGGCCTGGCATGGACGGGGCGCCCCGAGCCCCACTGCGGCCCCCGTGCAGCGGGAGATGGGGCTGGAGCGGGGGCTGCCCACGCTGCCATTGCCCCCCAAGCACCCTCCTGCCCCGGGGAGTGTGGGCCCGTGCCCGGCCGCTGTCCCCTCTGGGGCTGCCCCACAACCATGGGGCCAGACCTGTCCCGTTGGGGGGGGGTGTGGAGGTGGAGACCCCCTCGTGGGGGGGTTGTGGGGTGGATGAGGGGGAGCAGTGGGGCGTGGGGGTGCCGGAGTCCCCACGCTTACCCCTGAGGACTACAACTCCCATCATGCCCCTCGGCACAGAGCCGGAAGTGTAGCCCCGCCCTCCGCCTCGGCTCCCATAATGCCTCGCTCCACCGAGGCGGAAGCACTGCGAGTGGAGTGCCCCCCCCCTCCATCCCATCATGCCCCGCGGTACCGAGGCGGAAGTCCCGCTTCTATTGTGCCCTACGGGGACTACACTTCCCGTCGTGCCCTGCGCGCACAACCGGATATCCGGCCCGCCTGAGGAGCCGCCCGGGCCGAGGCAGCCGCGCTCCGCTCCCGCTCCCGTCCCGCTCCCCCGGTGCCTGCCCGGGCCCCGCCGCCGCCGCCGCCATGGGCTGCACGCTGAGCGCCGAGGACAAGGCGGCGGTGGAGCGCAGCAAGATGATCGACCGCAACCTGCGGGAGGACGGCGAGAAGGCGGCCAAGGAGGTGAAGCTGCTGCTGCTCGGTGAGGAGGGGCCCGCGGCCGGTAATGCGGGGGGGGTACAGGAGTCTTCTAAAGAGGCTCCGATGAAGGGAGGGGGAGGCCGGGGGGGCTGGAAGGTTGATGGGGCGGGTCCCGGGGTGTTAGGGAGGGAGAGCCGGGGCTGCGCCCCCCCCCTCGAGCAATGGGGGGGTCCCGGGGTGTTAGTGAGGGAGAGCCGGGGCTGCCCCCCCCCCCCCCCCCCCCCGGAGCCAATGGGGGTCCCGGGAGTGAGGCTGCTTCGAGTCTTTGTGTCTCAGGGCAGCGCTGAGAGGCTCCCCCCCCGCCCCAACACCCGGTTCCTGGTGTGGCCTCGTCCTGCGCACACCGGGTCTCTGATCCCCTCCTGGGGGGAGAGGGGAGGGACCGGCCTGGCTTGGCTTGGCCTGGGGGGGGGCTGTGCTGCTCCCATGGGATGCGCCGTTCTCCTTGTGCCTGCTGCCGGGAGAGCACCCTGTGGAGTGTCCGCTGTGGCTCTGACCCGTGATCCCATGGGATTGTCCCTTCCTAGTGGCTCCAAGAGCTGGGGTGGTGTCGGTGTCCTGCGGGGTCCTGGGATGGAGGAGGATGGGTGCATCGGTGATGCTGAATACAGGGGTGGAGTCATCGGGGCTGTTGAGCTTCTTATTACAGGGTAGTGGGATTAAAGCCTTTGATCAGATGAAAACGGCTCCGGGCACTTGTGTTCCTCACCCCAGAGGTGCCCTTGGTGTGAGTGGCTCTGGTGATCCCATTGGGTGCTCCCAGCCATGATCCACTGATGGAGCTGCCTCTGCACTAGGGTGAGCTCAGGTTGGTGTCACCCTGCCCTGGCCAGGCTGGTTCTGCAGAGGGTGACACCAGTGGTGGGGTGGCCACGGCCTCGGTGTGTGCAGACCGCATGGGAAGGGAGCGTTGCTTCCATGTGCGTCCCAGCTCAATACATCCTGGGCTTGGGAAGAGTTGGAGGAGGAATAGTTCTCTTTGGAAGAGACCTTAGAGCAGCTCCAGTGCCTAAAGGGGCTGCAGGAAACCTGGAGAGGGGCTTTGGCCAAGGGGAATGGCTTCCTTCTCCATTCAGCAGTGTTTTACTTGTTCTGAGGTTTCCCACCTCGTGTGTCCGTGGGAACCTTGCTGGCTGCGTGTCCGGATGATCCTGGGCTCTCCAGGGGTTTGTAAGCACCTCCTCTGGATGGAGCAATTCTTCCTTTGTGTTTTTCTACCTCAGGTCTGTGCTTGGTGCTGGTGGTGAAAAGGCTCCGAGGGCTTTGGGGCCATGACTTGACTGATGGCGGAGGGGAGGGAGTACCAAAAAGGTGATGTGAGAACTGGTTTCAGAACAGGGGAGGCTTTAGAAGTCCAAAGAGCAGGTGCCTTATGGGCAACTCTCGGCTTTGGATGGCAGCAGAACCCTTGGATGTGGTGCTGTGAGCATGGAAGCCCTGTGAAGAGCAGCCGAGGGCTTGGGGCTCATCTGCTTGGAGACAAGGAGGATAAGGAGCATCTTCATCCCTCTGCAGCTCCTGGGGAAGGGGAGAGGAGGTGCTGAGCTCTCCTCCCTGCTTCCCAGAGGCAGGCGCATGGGAATGACTCAGAGTGGGAAGTTCCCAGTGCATGTGAGGAAGGATTCCTTCCCCAGGAGCCTGGGACAGGCTTGCAGGAGAGGTGGGTGATGCCCTGAGCCATTTGGACAATCCCTTAAACAACAGGGTCAGCTCCGAGGCAGGCAGTGGGACAGGTAGGTCCCTTCCAGATGAGCTCTTGTGGATTCAGTGGTTACTGGGATCATAATGGAGCAGCAGCTCCTGGTAGGTTGGTTGGGAGTTCCAGATGCAGGAATGCAGCAGGAATGTCTCGTCCCTGCACTGGGAGCCTTAGAGAATGCTCCAGGAGAGGCTCTCACAGGCTCTCTACTGAGGGTGCTCGGATGCTGGAATGGGTTGAATGGAGAAGCTGTGGCTGCCCCATCCCTGGCAGTGTTCAAGGCCAGGTTGGACACAGGGGCTTGGAGCAAGCTGCTCTAGCGGAAGGGGTCCCTGCCCGTGGCAGGGGTTGGAGCTGGAGGAGCTTTGAGGTCCCTTCCAACCCAAACCATTCCATGACTCCCTGCATCAGCAGGTGGCTCCAGCCCTCACAGCATCTCCGTGGCCTCCTCTGGCCTCCCTCCAGCAGCTCCACATCCCTCTGGTGTTGCTGCCATGGGGCTACAGGAGGTTTAGGGGATGTGTTTCTTCATGGATAGGGTTTGGATCCGCACATCCTGTCCTGGCTCTGTTAACGTCTCTTGCCCTGGTTTGCAGGGGTTATGTAGGTCAGGAGGAGGCTCATGCTCCTACAAGGGGTGGATGCTCCTTCCTGTCCTGCTGCTGCAGCATTGACCAAGCTGGAGTTAGTGATGGACCCAAAACTGGAAGGGTTTTGGTGTGTTGACTTCCTCCCCTCTCCCACAAGCACCAGCTTCCCTTGGGCAGGGGAGGAAGGAGGATTCGGACTGTGTGCTCCATGTTCCTGGAGCTGCTTGGATCATTCCTGCATCCCAGGGGTGGTTGGTGCTCTGGTGCTGTGATAACTCCGGGATCATTGGGATAAAGGCAATCCCGGAGCTGTTGGTGTGGCAGCTCCTCTGCAGGGATTTCAGTCCCTTCCCAATCCTTCCCTTTCACAACTCTGTTGAGCAACTCCTCAGCTTTTGGGTTGTATAAACCATCCCTGAACATGGAACAACCACTGGCCATGCCAGCCCTGCCCGTGTGCTGGAAGCAGTGTTCCATGTGGAAGTACCAGCAGCAGCAGCTCAGCTCAGGAGCTGGGAATGGTTTCACCCATTGACAGCAGCAGGGAACCCAGAGCCGGTGCTTCCAGAATCTGGGAGCTGTCCCTGCTCTCAGCACCTCCCTTTCCTCCTCGTTGCCTGCAGGGATGCACAGCTCTGCAGGCACAGACACGATCCTGCTGACGGAGGGAACCTCATGGGATCGCTCCAGTTGGGATGAGCAGCTGGAATGGAGGAGGTGGAGGAGCTGTGGCTGGGTACCTCACCTGGGTGCTCAGCTGTGCTCCACAGTGCCTGTCAGAAGGTTTGGCACCTTATGCCATGCTTGGAGGGGTGTGTGTGTGTGTGTGTGACATGGGGTGACAAAACCCATTGCTGGGTGTATGGTGTTGTCCCAGTGCCAAATGCAGCTGGTTCCTGCCCGGCCCAGCCTGTCCAAACGGTGTTTGTGTGTGGGCACAGCCAGTGTGGAACTGCCTGTGCCTGACCCACACCATTGCTCAGCCTGGAAGAGTGCTGCTGGGTTCAGACACTGCGTCCTGCTGGGAAATGGTCCTGTGGATTCACGCAGAAAGAATGAAAAGGAGAAGTTTGTTCTAAAATAGCTTTTACCTGAGGAGCTGAGCGAGCAGATGGGGAGCAGAGATCCCCCCGTGTGCTGGGCGCACCATCAGAGCGGGAGCAGCAGGGCAGGGAGGGGATCCTGCCCCTCTGCTGTGCTCTGGGGAGACTCCCCCCTGCAGTCCTGATCCAGCTCTGGGGCAGCAGCACGAGAGGGACGTGGAGCTGTTGGAGTGAGGCCAGAGGAGGCCATGGAGATGCTGCGAGGGCTGGAGCAGCTCTGCTCTGGAGCCAGGCTGAGAGAGCTGGGCTGGGTCAGCCTGGAGAGGAGAAGGCTCCTGAAGGGGAGACCTGAGAGCAGCTCCAGTGCCTGAAGGGGCTGCAGGAAAGCTGGAGAGGGGCTTGGGACAAGGGATGTAGGGACAGGCCAAGGGGAATGGCTTGAACCTGCCAGAGGGGAGACTGAGCTGAGCTCTTAGGCAGAAGCTCTTCCCTGTGAGGGTGCTGAGGCGCTGGTACAGGGTGCCCAGAGGAGCTTGGCTGTTTCTCTGTTGTCTTCCACCCATTCCAGTATCCCAGCAGAGCAGATGGTGCCTTTTTTATCCCATATCTTTGAGAGCATCCTCTTGTGTGAGTCCTGCCCAAGAAGAACTGCTATTCCGTGGCATTTGGGCAACAAATATGTTATTTCATGGCATTTGGGGGATGAAAACCTTATTCCATGGCATTTGGGGGCGGGAAGCTCTGCTGTTGAGCACATCTTCAGGATGACAGGTTAAGGAAGACATTGGCTGCTTTTGGGGCATTCCAGCTTCACTGGAAGCTGCTTCTTATGCTCCATCTCCTGAATGTAAAGAGCATAGACATGGTTCTGCCCTCTGGATGAGAAAGGGGCACCAGGGGGGCCCAGCCAGGGGGAGATGTTCCCTTGAGCATCAGCCAAACCCCACATCATGCAGCGTGTGCTGTGTGCCTCGTGTTGTATCCCAGAGCTGGGTGCAGTGCTCCAGGTGGGAATGCTCCCCTCTGCCTGATTCACAGTGCTCTTGTTGTGTTTGTTCTGTAGCTGTTGAACCCCTCTTGGCCTCGTGATGCCCAAGAGCATTCCAGGGATGCATTGGAATGAACATTTGGCAAGGGGAGATGGGAAGAATTTTCCCTGGGTGGCAGCTTGGAAATACCCATACAAGGAGCTTGGGATGTGAGGGCTGGAGCTTGGGATGTGAGGGCTGGAGCTTGGGATGTGAGGGCTGGAGCTTGGGATGTGAGGGCTGGAGCTTGGGATGTGAGGGCTGGAGCTTGGGATGTGAGGGCTGGAATTCAGCACGAGGTTGGGAACCAGGAGGGAAGTGGTCATGGCTGCGTGGGATATCCAAGAGCCTTTCCATATGGAATACAAACCAGTTGTGGAAACCTACCTTCGGAGAAGTATTTGTGCTCACTTGCTATGGGATATATGTGGATGAAAGGAGATGCCCAGTGGATTTATGCTGATTTACTGCCTCCTGCTCCAACAGCTCCCTTGGTGTTTAGGGGCTGGCCTCTGATGCTCTTGGTTTCACCCCTTTTTGGCCTCTCGGAGGGGAGATGGGTCAGGTTGGGGTGTCACAGTGGGGCTGGGACCACATCCAGGCTCTTCAGCATCACCCCATAGCTGCCCCTCAGCCCCACGGCTCCCAGCATCACCCCAGTCTGCAGCTCAGCAGCTTCAAGTGATGCAGCTGGGTTATTCCTGAGCTGGTTTCTGAGGGGATATTGGAGTTGCTGAGGAATTCCCCTGCATTCCAGAGTTCAGGAAGGGTCGCAGCATCCTCCTGCCTCAGGAATGGTCTGGCAAAGCTGCTGCCAGAGCCCTGCTGAGACTGTGAACGCTGCTGTGGGCTGTTGCTGTAGTTACAGGCTCTCCTCTGGAGAGCAGCAACATCTCCCACTGTTCAGGTTTGGTGGTCCTCACTTGGACTGTATGGATGCTCCCTATCCAGCTCTTGTGTGCGTCTCCAAGGGTTCCTAGAGCAGTGACCTGCTTTCTCTTCACACACTGTCAGACGCTGCGCAGCTTTTCCCCTTCAGTGGAGCCTGGGAAGGAAATTCCTCTCCTGGAGCACAGGTTAATGTGTTTGAACACAGCTTCACTGAAACCACACTTAGAAATCAGATTGTTGGTGCTCTCTGAAGCAGTGACCTGGATGCTCCTGTCTGGAAGGCTCTGACCGACCTTCCTTGTGTCCCAAAGCGGGTGATGGAAGGTGTTTGTCACCAGTGCTGTTGTGTCAACCTGTCCTTCCCAGTCTAAGCTGTGTTTTGGGAGCTTGCTCCTTGCTCTCTTCCCTTTAATCTCCGGTTTATGGACGTGCCAGTGGCTTGGCTGCCATCTCCTGCTGCAGGAAAGCCTCTGCTTCCTCCAGGGAAATGCTTGGGAGATTATTTCCCTCCTGTGTATATACATCAGTCTCCCAGGGCTGGTAATAACATGCTTGAGGTTCCCTCCCCTTCTCCCTTCCTCCCCAGGGAAAAGGGATGTGGCTGTTGGCTCTCACACAGGGCTCATCAACCTCGGAGCAAAGGGAGCTCAGCGCTGTCTGATGGTGCTGAGCTCTTCCCTGGGGTGCTGTGGGGTGAGCTCAGGGGGGTTGTGGAGCTCTGGAGCCTCCTGGCTCAGGCTGGCTTCTGGTGGGGGAAAGGTTCTGGTTTCTGGTGCTGAAGGATGCTGTGAGGACCAGGACTTCACTGGATGCAGAGATGGCCACGGAGATGCTGCGAGGGCTCTGCTCTGGAGCCTTGGAACTGGAGGAGCTTTAAGGTCCCTTCCCTCCTGAACCAGTCCCATGCAGAAGACGCATCCATCAGGTGGGACAAACGACTGCAGAGGCTCTGGGATGGATGAGCTGCTCTTGTGTCCCTCAGAGCTGTGGGATAAGGACGTTCTTTGCTGCTAGGGAAAGAGAAGTTCAGCTTCTGAAGCAATTTTCCCCTGGAGTTACGACATCCCTGCCTGGGTCACCCTGTGCTGAAACGTGATCCCTGCGTGGCTCTGCTGACCCCAGCAAAGAGCAAAGCTTTGCTTTTCCTTTTACAGTGAGGAACATCCCAGCAATGCTCCCGTTTCCCTGGGGTTTGATCCCAGTAAGAACCAGTGTCGTGTTTCGTGGGTTTTGGAACATCTTGAGCTGCCCATCTGGTCCCTGTGTGAGCCATGGGGCTGGTGCTTTGCCTGCAGAGTCCAGAGGCATTTCAATGTAACTCTTCAGCTTCATTTCTAATGCAGAGCATCGCTTTCCTGTAGGTTGGAGCAGTGTTTTAGTAGCATTTAACACCCTGATCTTTATTCCTTCCATTCAAGGTCCTTGACTGAAGGTTTAAGCCACATTGTGCCTGGGAACACCCTGCACCAGAGCGAGGGAGGCTGTGTGATAGCAGGGAACAGAAGGTGCACGATAAAAGCTGTTTACTTGAGTACTTCTAATATGGATTTCTTTATGTAAACCCTTTACAGCCACTCCAGTGAGTTGGAAAAAGGAGAACAGCAGCTGGTGTGCTGTGGACATCTGCAAATGTTTAGAGAAGGTTCAAGCGTTGAAGAACAGAAATGAGACCTGGAGATCACAGAATTCCAGCCTGGTTTGGGTTGGAAGGGACCTCAAAGCTCCTCCAGCTCCAAGCCCTGCCACGGGCAGGGACCCCTTCCACTGGAGCAGTTTGCTCCAAGCCCCTGTGTCCAACCTGGCCTTGAACACTGCCAGGGATGGGGCAGCCACAGCTTCTCTGGGCACCCTGTGCCAGCGCCTCAGCACCCTCACAGGGAAGAGCTTCTGCCTAAGAGCTCATCTCAGTCTCCCCTCTGGCAGGTTCAAGCCATTCCCCTTGGCCTGTCCCTACATCCCTTGTCCCAAGCCCCTCTCCAGCTTTCCTGCAGCCCCTTCAGGCACTGGAGCTGCTCTCAGGTCTCCCCTTCAGGAGCCTTCTCTTCTCCAGGCTGCCCCAGCCCAGCTCTCTCAGCCTGGCTCCAGAGCAGAGCTGCTCCAGCCCTCGCAGCATCTCCATGGCCTCCCCTGGCCTCTCTCCAACAGCTCCACGTCCCTCTGGTGCTGCTGCCCCAGAGCTGGATCAGGACTGCAGGGGGGGCTCTCCCTAGAGCACAGCAGAGGGGCAGGGTCCCCTCCCTGCCCTGCTGCTCTGGGGGTGCACACGGTGGGGGGGGGGTCTGGGCCGGGTGATGGGGAGCTTTTCCTCACCCAGCACCCCCAAGTCCTTCTTTGGGCTGCTCCATCCAAGCCACATCTCTGCAGGGGCTGTGTTTGTGCTTGGGGTTGCCGTGACCCAGCTGCAGGAGGTTTGCTGTTGATGCTGATGCTCAGGGCTGGAAAGGAGTAAGATGCAAAGTACTGGGGACCTTGTGTGGGGTGGGGGGAAGAGAAGAGGAGAAGCAGAGTCCCAAATGAGGAAGGCCCCTGAGAAAGCTTTTTGCTGCGTGGGAGGATGTAGTGCAGGTCCCTTAGCACAGGCTTGGGCAACCTTAATGCTTGTTTTATGATGAGCAATTGAGATGGGCCCAGCAGCAGCAGCTGCCAGCCCAGCAGGAGCTCTGGGAATGAGGCTGGAGCTGCAGGGCAGATGGTTTTAAATGAGTGTTTAATGAGGAACCGTGTCGGGTTGGCTCTTGCAGGAGCAAAGAGAGGACCTGGACCAGCAAGTGAGGTCCCACAGGAGGTGACTGAACTCCTTCTCCATGCCCTTGGAGCGGTGCCTGCAGCGGTGTCTGCTATGGAGCCAGGGCTGCGTTGTGTGTGTGGTAGTAGGGAGGTTTAGAGGGTGTGGGTCACTGTTTCCTTCGTCTGCCTTTGAAGGAACCTCTGAGAAGGGGGGGTTGCTGCTCTTTCAAGCTGCCACTGAAGCGTGGGGAGGTGGGAAAGGAGAAGGGAAGGGGTTACATGAGCACAGTTTGCATTGGTGGGGGAGAAGCAACCCGGTGGTGTTGTCAGGGCATGCTTGTCTCTGGTGCTGGTGCCGTGTTGTCAGGCAGGTGACAGGCACTGCAAGTTGAGCGTGGCTGCTGCAGCAGCAGATCCTTTTCAGATGATCTAAGGAGGAAATGACTGCAAAGATGAGAGGAGAAGTAAAAGCCACAGAGGCTGTGTTCAAAGGGCTCTCCTGAATCCTGCTGTTGGGGCTGAGCACGGCTGCTTTGGGATGCTGCAGCTTTCAAATCGCAGCCCCTTGATACAGGGAATGTGGAGGGTGGGTGTGGAAAAGAGCAGTGAGGGTTTGGGTTCCTCCTGGGCTGGAAGCGCTGAGGCTGTGGAGGGTGAACGTGCTCACAGCCAAACAGAGGCCTTGAACACTGCCAGGGATGGGGCAGCCACAGCTTCTCTGGGCACCCTGTGCCAGCGCCTCAGCACCCTCACAGGGAAGAGCTTCTGCCTAAGATCCAAGCTGATCTTCCCCTGTTTCAGTTTGAACCCATCACCCCTTGTCCCATCGCTCCAGTCCCTAATGAAGAGTCCCTCTCCAGCATCCTCGTAGCCCCCTTCAGACACTGGAAGCTGCTCTGAGGTCTCCACGCAGCTTCTCTTCTTCAGCCTGAACAGCCCCAGTGTTCTCAGCCTGGCTCCATACAGGAGCTGCTCCAGCCCCTGCTCATCCTCGTGGCCTCCTCTGGACTTGCTCCAACAGCTCCATGTCCTTTTTATGTTGAAGACACCAGAGCTGCACACAATGCTGCAAGTGGCATCTCACCGCCTTTCCTTTTCATCTCACATGGTTGCTAACGGGAATTCTTTTGCTGCTTTCCAGGTGCTGGAGAATCTGGGAAAAGCACCATTGTGAAGCAGATGAAGTAAGTGAGAGCTGCTGCAGTTTGGCACTAAGAGATCCATGGTGCCTGTTTGGCTTGGCTTGGGAATGACAGCTTGCTTCTCTTCCAGGATTATTCATGAGGATGGCTACTCGGAGGACGAGTGCAAGCAGTATAAAGTGGTCGTCTACAGCAATACCATCCAGTCCATCATTGCCATCATAAGAGCCATGGGCAGGCTAAAGATAGACTTTGGGGAGGTTGCCAGAGCTGTAAGTATTGCACTTGTTTCTCTCAGTCAGAGGCTGTGCTCCGAGTTGTGTTCATGGAGCCTGGATATAGGAGGGAATGTCTGTTACAAACTACAACAGCAAAAGCCCTTTCATCATCTGTTAAGTGTTATCAGTGCCAAGTGTTGAGTCTTTCACTGAGGGCACAGTTAAGAACCTTTGAATGCTCCCCCAGAAATACATAACCCGCAAACCTGAGTCTAATCTGTGATTTTGAATCAAATTCTCAGCTTTAAAGGGCTTAACATCAGCCTTCAGCACTGTTGCAGCATCCTGCCACTTAAACTTGATGTTTAGCCAAATAAATCATAATGGCTTTCACTGCTCTTGCTCCTCTTTGTTTTTTGGGTGTTTTCCCCACCTTCCCAGTTGTGCTGATTCCCTGGGCTGTTCCCACTGTCACCTCCAACACTTCACATGGGACAAATTGAAGTCAAGAAGCCTTTAACACCCCTGGGGATGGGGACAGCACGGGCCAAATGGGAAGTCAGGGCTCCTGGCAACGTGTAGGAGGCAGGAATTGCGTGTATGGGTGCAGGCAGTGGTGCTCAGCCCCAGGCTCTTCCTGTCTGGTTCTAATTCCTCCTGCTTACAGTTTGTGTATGGGGAAGTAACCTGCTCTGCTTCTAGTGATGCAACCACTGATGTTCGGAGCTTATGATGTGCCCTTCAGCCAGGATGCTTCATATCTTGCCCATTAACCTGGGCTGTTGTGTTGCTGCTGCTCTAGATGACACAATGGTTTGGGTTGGAAGGGACCTTAAAGCTCATCCAGTCCCAGCCCCCTGCCATGGGCAGGGACACCTTGCACTAGAGCAGCTTGCTCCAAGCCCCTGTGTCCATCCTGGCCTTGAGCACTGCCAGGGTTGGGGCAGTCTCCCAGAAGGATGCTATTGCAACAAACAACAAGTCCCCAAAGCTTTAAACCCACAAGCACCCAATGCTTGCATTTGATTCCTGTTGCTCTACTGTACAGTACTATAATAGGGTTTAAACTGCAAAACCTTGTGGTTCACTTCATTAATCTCCAGTAGCCCATTGGCATCCTTCCCTCCTCTTAAACATTCCCAAAAGGTCCTGTTTCCAGTGGGAATGCTGCCTGGTACTTCAGAGCAGTGATCACTGCTGTTTGTGCCACCCATGATCAAGGAGTCTCACCCCATGGGCTGGACCTTCTCACCCACTCTTTGCCTTTCTGAGTGCAGGAGAGGAATAACTTGATGCTTTGGGGGCAGAAGAGCGGATGGACGGCATGAGGGGGGACTGGGATCCCTCAGAGCAGCTCCTGCAGCCCCTGGGATCACTGTGCTGTTGAACCCTGCTGCGTTTGTGGACGTGTCAGTGGGTTTTCCTCCTAATTCCTTTTTGTCTGCCCTGTCTGCAGGACGATGCACGTCAGTTGTTCGTGTTAGCTGGCAGCGCAGAGGAGGGAGTGATGACCACCGAGCTGGCTGGGGTCATTAAACGCTTGTGGAGGGATGCTGGAGTCCAGGCCTGCTTCAGCAGATCCAGGGAGTATCAGCTCAACGACTCTGCATCATAGTAAGAAACCATTCCCAGCTCCTTGGGCTCTTCCCAAGGGGCCAAACGGTGTTGGAAGGGTCGGGGTGGCTGGAAGCAGGGTGGAACTGGGTGGTGAAGGGTCCTCGATTGAGCTGGGGGGGGGTGCAGGAGCTCTCATCTGGTTTACATGGGGCTGAGCTTACAAGGGGACTTGGTGCTGGAGCTCATCAAAGTCAGTTTTACTCTTTGTGTGTAGTGTTAGGAGGAGGGGGCTGTCAAGTGACAGAACAAGAGGGAACGGCCTCAAGCTGCCCCAGGGCAGGTTTAGATGGAGCTGAGGAACAATTCCTGCCCCAGAGGGTGCTCAGGCATTGGAACAGGCTGCCCAGGGCAGGGCTGCAGTCACCGTCCCTGCAGTGCTCACACCCCCTCAGTGCCATGGGTCAGTGGTGGCCTTGGCAGTGCTGGGAGCTGTTGAACTGGATGAGCTGAAAGGGCTTTCCCAGCCTGGCTGATTCTGTGGTAAAGGGAGAGAAAACCCACAATAAAGCCATTCCTCTTGGCCTGTCCCTACATCCCTTGTCCCAAGCCCCTCTCCAGGTTTCCTGCAGCCCCTTTAGGCACTGGAGCTGCTCTAAGGTCTCCCCTTCAGGAGCCTTCTTCAGGCTGACCCAGTCCTGGGGTCCTTCCCTCGAGCAGCTCTCATGCTCCATCCCTGTGCCTCCCTCCACACACTCAGCCCAGCTCCAGACCTGCTGCTTGTGCCCATTCTGAACTGCAGGGAATTGCTTTCCCAACTGGAAAGTTTTGGCTGGAGCAATGGGCTGAAGCTGGCTGCTCAATGAGGGTCTGTGAGTGCCTCAGCCCTTCCCAGAGGCAGGGAGGGGAAATGATTGATTTGAATGAGTAAAACACTTTGTGCTTATAAAGAGAAAGGAGTCACGAGCTTGGTCTGTGTAGAACCAATCTGTGAGGCTCTGAAGGATGGTTTGGGCTGAGTTTTGCCCTCCTGATGCCCAGCTGTAAACTTCTCTTTATTGAGCCAGGATTGAAGCCTTTGAAAAAGGAGCTCTTTAGGAAGGAGCTTCAGATGTGTCAGAGCTTCAGATGTGTCAGAGCTCAGGTGCCTGCAGGCTCCTCCTGCACAGAGCACATCTGAGCTGGAAAATGAGGCAGAATTCATCCATGTTTGTACTGCCTTGGCAAGATAGCTTGGGTTTGGATGAAGGTGAGGAGCTGACAAGAGGCTTTCTTGGCATCGGGTGTGCTGTTCCAGCATGCCAGGAGGAAACCTCAGCTTCAAAGGGAGAAGAAAGGAGAGATGAGGGGGATGAATGAGGGAATAAGTTAATGAAAAGATACAGAGAAGGGCTTTCTGTAGGGCAGAAAGCATCAGTGCTTGGGAGAGCTGGAGGAGGAAGCTGAAGACAGGGAAGCCTGGCTTTGTGAAAGAGGAGGATGGAGGCAGAGTGGAGAAAATACAGCAGTGTTCCAATACCTCTGAGCAGCTCCCAGCACCTAAAGGGGCTACAAGAGACATGGAGAGGGGCTTTGGACAAGGGCCTGCAGGGACAGGCCAAGGGGAATGGTTTTAACCTGCCAGAGGGGAGACTGAGCTGAGCTCTTAGGCAGAAGCTCTTCCCTGTGAGGGTGCTGAGGCGCTGGCACAGGGTGCCCAGAGAAGCTGTGGCTGCCCCATCCCTGTCAGTGTTCAAGGCCAGGTTGGACACAGGGGCTTGGAGCAAGCTGCTCTATGGAAGGGGTCCCTGCCTGTGGCAGGGGTTGGAGCTGGAGGAGCTTTGAGGTCCCTTCCAACCCAAGCCAGTCTCATTCTGTTACAGGGTAGGAAGGGGTCAGCAGCAGAGCAGGTTGAGAACTGAGGGCATGAGGCTGCTCTAGTGGGGCTCCACTTGACCTGACTCCTTCCAGGCTGGATTTCAATGGGGCATTCCCATTCCTGAGCATCTCCCACCAACTCCTGTCCGGATGCTGTCCTGGCTTGTGCAGCACAGCTCCTGTGAGGGATTGCTGTGTTGGGCTGGTGGCAGAGAGATGGCAGTCCAAGGATGACGTTTTTCCAACCAGAGCAGTTGGTTTCCCAACCCCAAACCACAGGAAGCTGCTCTGCAGCACTGTTAGTTTGAGTCTGTATCCCAGCAACTCCGTGGTTGGGAAACACTGGGAGCTGGTTCCTTCAGTGCAGGGCATGATGGTGCAGCTACAGACCTGTCTTCTTCCCTCTCCTTTCTGTATCACCTACAATGGGCCTGAAACTCTGGGGTCAGCAGCCTTTAAACACATGCCCAGTGGTTTCCACTGGTTTTCCAGCTGTGGTGTGGGTTCTGCTTGCCTGGGGGCTGCTCCTCACTCCACATCAGGCCCCAGAGCCTCGGTGAGACACCCAAAGTGGGGCAGAAAGAGGAAGAACTGGGTGAAAGCTTGTGAAGGTCAGGAAATGAGGTGGTAGGAGGAGCCCGGGCTTGCACAGCAGCATCACATTGTTCCCAAAGCTTCTTCCTGCTGAGTCCTGCCTCACTGAGTGCTTCCCATTGTGCAAGATGGGATCCTGCCCGTCAGAGAGGTGCCCTGGCAGGCTGGAGGGGAGGCAACCAGTGTAATGGGGTGTCCTGATCCCTGTGTCGTGGCTGGGGGAGCTCCCAAAGGTGACACAGATCCAGGGGATTTGTCTGGAAGCACAGGGATTTGTATGTTTTCTCCTTATTTTCTGTCTTGAAGAGCAGTTGAGTAGCTCTTGGTTTGACTTGTGGATGTTCAAGCACTAGAGTGGACACTCAGCATCTGTATTTTCACTTGTCTTATTGCAGCTTCCTGTTTTTCTTTACTGTGATGGGAGCAAATGGTTCCATAGATCCCTGCTCCCACCTGGACTCAGTGCCATGGGGAAGCTTCATTCCTTTGTGCATGATGCTTGGTGCAACAAAGAGCAAACCCTGCTTGATGGTGCAGCAAAGGGGATGCTGAAGTGCTGCTTCCTCATCTCTTCTGTTATCTCTGTCCGATCCTTGGGAATATTGGCAAGCAGACAGTCATGGAGTCATGGAATGGTTTGGGTTGGCAGGGACCATAAAGCTCCTCCAGCTCCAAGCCCTGCCACGGGCAGGGACACCTTCCACTAGAGCAGCTTGCTCCAAGCCCCTGTGTCCAACCTGGCCTTGAACACTGCCAGGGATGGGGCAGCCACAGCTTCTCTGGGCACCCTGTGCCACTGTCCCACCACCCTCATAATGAAGAGCTTCTTCCCAGTATCTCATCCAACTCTTCCCTCTTCCAGTTGGAAGCTGTTTCTCCTCATCCCATCCCTACATCCCTTGTCCCAAGCCCCTCTCCAGGTTTCTTGTAACCCCTTTAAGGCACTGGGAGCTGCTCTAATGCTTTCAGTGATTTTCATTGCTGCTTTCCCCATTCCATGCAGAATGTGCACACACTGGAGGTGATGAATTCTCTGCAGTCACAGGCCATTAACATCAGTTCTAATCCCCCTTTCTCCCTTCTGGCACATCCTGTCTTGGTCCCACGTGGCAGCTTTGCCCTGGATTCCCTGACACGCTACTGGAGAAAACCTGCATTCTTTGCTGTGGGTTTCTTTTCCCTTCTCCTCTTTGCTGTCAAGCTCCAGCTGCAGAGCATGGTCTTCCCAGCACTTCCTTATGATTCCCAACGTGCAGCACCACCTCGGGATCACAGCTACAGGGTTTGCCACGTGCTGTTTCAGCTTAGGGTTATGCCACAGGTGGTGCCTCTGTCCTCACTGACCCAGACAAGCATTTACAGTGCTAAAGGGGACCCACAACATTCCCTTTCCATGGAGTTTTTCACTGTTCCCTTGTTTTCTGCTTTGCTTCAGGTGCCAAAACCCAGCTGGATGAGGGGGGAGAGGAGGGAAGAGAAAGGAATTCCTTAAATCCTGTTCAGATATTAAATATTCCTAATATTAAAATGAATATTCCTAATATTAAACTATACTTAAACATTTCTAGGCCAGGTGGGACAGGGCTTGGAGCAAGCTGCTCTAGTGCAAGGTGTCCCTGCCCGTGGCAGGGGGCTGGAACTGGATGAGCTTCAGGGTCCCTTCCAGCTCAAACCATTCCATGATTCCATGAAACAGAGGTTTCACCAGCTCTTCCCTGTTTTCCTCTAGCTGCAGGAAGCCTTTGCCTAAGGATGATGAATTCCTCTGCAGGACAAATGCTGTTTGTGTTTCTCAGGCAGCACAAGTGCTGGTGATGATGCTTCTTGAAAGCCCCCTTGGGTACCAAACCTGGCTCTCTCTGCCGCAGGCCTCTGTTGGCTGCTGTCACCAGTGGGATGGTGACAATCCCCTTCCCCCAGCTCTGCTTCACTCTTCATAATAAGTGCTTTGTATGAAGCCTTCAGAGCCAGTTTTGGCCTTGAGAGGATTCCTTCCAGTGCTGCAAGCAGACATGAGGGCATTGTTAGGAAAATCCCATGCCAAGGTTGGTGTGAGCCTGGGAGGAGGGGAGAGCTCTTATCTGTACCCGCTGAAGGCCGTGCACTTGAGAGCATCCTGCTCCTGCAGCCCGAGTCTCTTAGAGCTGAGATGGGCTGATGCTGAAGCTGGCAGGTGGCTTGGGAATGATGGATCCTTGTTGAACCAGTGCCAGGCTGGCACAGGATCATGGAATCACGGAATGGTTTTGGTTGGAAGGGAGCTTAAAGCTCACCCAGCTCCAGCCCCTGCCACAGGCAGGGACCCCTTCCACTAGAGCAGCTTGCTCCAAGCCCCTGTGTCCAACCTGGCCTTGAACACTGCCAGGGATGGGGCAGCCACAGCTTCTCTGGGCACCCTGTGCCAGCGCCTCAGCACCCTCACAGGGAAGAGCTTCTGCCTAAGAGCTCATCTCAGTCTCCCCTCTGGCAGGTTCAAGCCATTCCCCTTGGCCTGTCCCTACATCCCTTGTCCCAAGCCCCTCTCCAGCTTTCCTGCAGCCCCTTCAGGCACTGGAGCTGCTCTCAGGTCTCCCCTTCAGGAGCCTTCTCTTCTCCAGGCTGCCCCAGCCCAGCTCTCTCAGCCTGGCTCCAGAGCAGAGCTGGACCAGGACTGCAGGGGGGGCTCTCCCTAGAGCACAGCAGAGGGGCAGGATCCCCTCCCTCAACTGCTGCTCCCGGTCTGAGGCTGCACCCAGCACACGGGGGGGTCTGGGCTGGGTGATGGGGAGCTTCTCCTCACCCAGCACCCCCAAGTCCTCCCCAGGGCTGCTCCATCCAGTGTCTGCCCATTTGTGCTTGCTTGCCCTGACCCCTGTGCAGGACCTTGCCCTTGGCCTTCCCACGCTGTTCTGGGAACACTTGGAGGGGCACAAAGACAAACACAGATTCCACTGTAGGTTTTTGTCAGCCTTTTTTATTGCTTGAGCCCTCATTTTCCGTGGGAGAAGGGAAACAAAAAACCCAAAGCATCCTTCTGCAAGCGTGTGTTTGCACAGTGGTGCTGAGGCAGGGGGAATGGTTGGCTCTCTAAACACATGGATCCATGGGGGGGAAGAGGTGTTGCAAGCTCAGTGGGTGAAGGAAGGAGCCTGGTGGTAAAGGAGGCTATGGAAAGGGTTTCTGCCTCCAGGGGCTGTAGGCAGGCGCATGAGGTGTGTTTGCAGTGCCCAAGCCTGTGTCGGTGAGGAACATGTTCAAGCTGTGGCTGAGGAGGTGCTAAAAAACATGAGCTCAGACCCTGCTTTTCCAGGTTGGGTTTGGTGCTTTTGGTCAAGTTCTGCTACACCTGGAGAAGGTGAAGGGAACAAGAACACAGGAGAACGTGGAGATGTTGGAGCGAGGCCAGAGGAGGCCACGGAGATGCTGCGAGGGCTGGAGCAGCTCTGCTCTGGAGCCAGGCTGAGAGAGCTGGGCTGGGGCAGCCTGGAGAAGAGAAGGCTCCTGAAGGGGAGACCTGAGAGCAGCTCCAGTGCCTGAAGGGGCTGCAGGAACCCTGGAGAGGGGCTTGGGACAAGGGATGTAGGGACAGGCCAAGGGGAATGGCTTTAACCTGCTCCATGTCCCTCTTGTGCTGGAGCAGGACTGCAGGGGGGATCTTCCCTTCATGCAGCAGAGGGGCAGGATCTCCTCCCTGCCCTGCTGCTCCCACTCTGGGGGTGCAGCCCAGCACATGGGGGGGTTCTGGGTTGGGTCATGGGGAGCTTCTGACCCAGCACCCCAAGTCCTTCCCCTCAGGGCTGCATTTGCTGTAGCTGGGGTTGGTTGGGGTCTCAGTGGGCGCATTGACTTGATGCTGTGGAGCCGTGGCTTCTGCCAGCAGGCTTCAGGATGCTCCCTGTTGCTGCAGGAGGTGAATGAATCCTCCTGTCCTATGAGTTATTCCTGCTGCTCCGTTCTTCCCTCCTGCTTCCTTTGGTGTCTCCTTGCCCTTTAAAAGCGAGCCCTTGGATTTATTGCCTTGAGCTTTGAGGCGAAAGACCTTGACTGTGGATTGCCCCAAGAGATACCAGTCTTGGCACGGCCTCTGCATCAGCAGCCCTGTGCTGGCTGCTTATCAGCTTCACGCCCAGCTGCAAGGTCGTGTGGGGAAGGGTTAAACCCAAAAGCACCACAACACCAGCCCTTGGGATGGAGCTGAGGTGGGGGGGGGTTTGCTCACGGCCTGGCCTGCGATGGAAAGGTTCTGTGCTGCCTTTCTCCTGCAGCTGATAAAAGATTCATGGCGAGCAGCGCACTAAAATAGCCCATCTTGTGTTGTCTCCTGGCTCAGTTACCTCAATGACTTGGATCGAATATCCCAGCCGACCTACATCCCCACCCAGCAGGACGTTCTGCGCACCCGGGTGAAAACCACCGGCATCGTGGAGACTCACTTCACCTTCAAGGACCTCTACTTCAAGTAAGTGAAGGGCAGAGCCTGTCCTGTCCCCACCATGGGCTTGCAGGGCTGGCTTCAGCACGTGCTGCCAGTGGCAGGTCCCACACTGGTTTGCTCCCTTGCCAGCAGCATCGCTCCCTGGAGACACTGGTTTGACTTTTCTTTGCCTTCTTCTGTTCTTTTCAGCTGCTTTTATGTTGGAAGCCCAGACACAGGTACTCCAAGCTTGGTTAGAGGAGCCAACAAACATACTAAAAGGACACTGAGTGGGTTTTGAGGGCGAATTTAACCCCTTGCTTTGGAGCAGGAGCAATCCCTGCAGTCCCAATCGTGGCTCGGGGCTGCGTGGTGTTCTCCATGGTGGCTGTGCTGCCTGACATGCAGCAAGCATGCTGGGGACAGGCCACCACAAGAGGATGGCACTTCCTTATCCTCTCCTCCTTCTAAATTCAGGCCTGCTGGGCTCAGATGTCGAGCCTGGATGTGGCAGTGTCCCTTTATGTATCACTAATGGAGCTCCTGCTGTAGTGGCTCTAGCTTGCCTTTTAGCTCTGCTCCCTGCTCTTTGCTCATTAGACAACCCTTGCTTTGGACCCTAAGTGTGCTCCCGCCACCCAGCCTGGTGCCCCACGTGTCACTTGTGTCCTCTGATGAGATGTAAGGAAACTTTGGGCAAGTTTCCTTTATCTGTGGCAATGTTTTCAAGTCTCTGTTGCTCAGAGCCTTTAAATAAGTGTCTGTCTGCTGATTTTTAGCTTGTGTTTGAAGACAGTTTGAAAGAGCAACAGCAGAAATGCAAAGTTGCTTTTAACACCTGAGCTGCTGCATGGATTTGGGGGGAGAGCAGGGGCAACAGCACAAGAGGGACATGGAGCTGTTGGAGTGAGGCCAAAGGAGGCCATGGAGCAGCTCTGCTTTGGAGCCAGGCTGAGAGAGCTGGGCTGGGTCAGCCTGGAGAAGAGAAGGCTCCTGAAGGGGAGACCTGAGAGCAGCTCAGAGCATGTTGCTGAGCAGGGCGTTGGGACTGATTCAAAGGACATCATTTTAGGAGAGCCAGGACTCCTGGGAGCAGCTCCAGATGATGTTGTTGAACACATGAAGCTGCTTCTAAACCCCATGAATTTCCTGCTCCCAGCTGGAGTGTTCAGGTAGTTCCAGCTTAATCCTTCCTCAGCTACAGTGTCAGTGAACTGCCAGAGCTGAGTCTGATGTTTGGAGTCCACTCAAGCACATAGATTGTTGCTAAGGAAATAGGAGGCAGAGACCAAATGGAGCGTGCCCTGGTGAATCAGCAGGCTCGTGGGCAGCCCTGTAGGTAACAGCCAGTTCTTCCTGCTGGAATGGCTCTGGAGAAGAGGAATTCTGCTTGGAAAACCCTCTCTCCTGAGGAAGGGGGGGGGGAGGCTCGAAGCCCTCAGCCTCACTAAAGGAAGGCTGCATGGAGAGCGTTGCTTGAGAGGCCTCAGCTGCGCCTCCTCCATCCCCTGCAACACGGTGGGGCTGGGGAAGGGAGGGCTCCGTGGCCTCTGAGCTGGTTCTTCTGCCTCCCCCAGGATGTTTGATGTGGGTGGGCAGCGCTCGGAGAGGAAGAAGTGGATCCACTGCTTCGAAGGGGTGACAGCCATCATCTTCTGCGTGGCCCTCAGCGACTACGACCTTGTCTTGGCCGAGGATGAGGAGATGGTATGTTGAGGAGTTAGAGGTAGCTGCCTGCTGGGAGGGGGGTGGAAGCACGCACAGACCTGTCCTCCATGGGGTGGGGGGGTGTGTGTGTGCATTTCTGGGTCACTGCTCTTGTTTCTGCTGTGCTGTTCCTCAGAAGATGAGCGCTTCCTCGCAGCTGCCTGCACTGACTTGCCCTGGAAAGCATAAAGGAGATGTTCTCCAGGCCCTCGTTGCAGGGAGGTGCTTTGAGTTGTTCCCCTTGGGGCATGCGTGCATCTCTGTGCACACAAATGTGTCCTGGAGGAGTGGCAGAGCGAGGAAGAGACCTGAACCTGCTCAGGGTTGTGCCCGTGCTCTGGTGGCAGCGAGGATGTCAGTGGCACATCAAGGGGAGGCCATGGAGATGCTGCGAGGGCTGGAGCAGCTCTGCTCTGGAGCCAGGCTGAGAGAGCTGGGCTGGGGCAGCCTGGAGAGGAGAAGGCTCCTGAAGGGGAGACCTGAGAGCAGCTCCAGTGCCTGAAGGGGCTGCAGGAAAGCTGGAGAGGGGCTTGGGACAAGGGATGTAGGGACAGGCCAAGGGGAATGGCTTGAACCTGCCCGAGGGGAGACTGAGATGAGCTCTTAGGCAGAAGCTCTTCCCTGTGAGGGTGCTGAGGCGCTGGCACAGGGTGCCCAGAGAAGCTGTGGCTGCCCCATCCCTGGCAGTGTTCAAGGCCAGGTTGGACACAGGGGCTTGGAGCAAGCTGCTCTATGGAAGGGTTGGAACTGGATGAGCTTTGAGGTCCCTTCAACACAAACCAGACTGGGGTTCCATGACTCTTCCTCCTTAGCCTGGCCTCTGCACTAAATCTTATCTGTCCCCACCCCATCCTCCCCTGACACCTCTGGAATGACACCTCCTCCTTCTCCCTTTATTTTCCAGAACCGGATGCATGAGAGTATGAAACTGTTTGATAGCATTTGCAACAACAAGTGGTTTACAGACACGTCCATCATCCTCTTCCTGAACAAGAAGGACCTGTTTGAGGAAAAGATTAAGAAGAGCCCACTAACAATCTGCTATCCAGAGTACACAGGTGAGGCAGGGCTCAACCAACAGCCATGGATTTATGTCAGCAGGGCCAGGAATGAGTCAGTTGAAGCCAACACAACCCACGATAACTCAAAAGCTGTTCTCTGTTCCCTTAACTCTGGCTCTTGGGCAGTGTCTTTGGGCTCTTTGTTAGCTGAGAGCTCGTTTTCCTGGAAGAGCTGTGGTCATTCATGTCTGTGGTTCAGAGCAGCCTTTGTCATGCTCTTTCACAGCCTGGAGTACAAACAGCGACGTGCTGCTCCCCATCACAGCAAGGGCACCCTGTGCTTTTTGGCTGGGAGAGAGGTTTGGAGCAGCTCTGCTCTGGAGCCAGGCTGAGAGAGCTGGGCTGGGGCAGCCTGGAGAGGAGAAGGCTCCTGAAGGGGAGACCTGAGAGCAGCTCCAGTGCCTGAAGGGGCTGCAGGAAAGCTGGAGAGGGGCTTGGGACAAGGGATGTAGGGATGGGATGAGGAGAAACAGCTTCCAACTGGAAGAGGAAAGAGTTGGATGAGATACTGGGAAGAAGCTCTTCATTATGAGGGTGGTGGGACAGTGGCACAGGGTGCCCAGAGAAGCTGTGGCTGCCCCATCCCTGGCAGTGTTCAAGGCCAGGTTGGACACAGGGGCTTGGGCTTCTCCGGGCAGCCTGGGATGAATGGGCATGAAGCACAGCAGCCGGTTCCAGTGATCTCTGGCAGGAGGCTGGAGCAGGAAGTGACTTGTCCAAGGTCACTGAGCAGGAGCTGGGAATAGCCTCCAGATTTACCAGAAGGGGTTAATGGTGGATTTGGATTTGTAGATGGATAAGGCAGATGGCTGCAAGCGGCTTAATGTGTGCTTAAAAGATCTCTGTGCTGTCAAGTGCTGGCCAAAGACAGGGATCTTCTCTTTTTCAGGCTCCAACACGTACGAGGAAGCAGCTGCCTACATCCAGTGTCAGTTTGAAGACCTGAACAGAAGAAAAGACACCAAGGAGATCTACACCCACTTCACCTGTGCCACCGACACCAAGAACGTGCAGTTTGTCTTTGATGCTGTCACAGATGTTATCATTAAGAACAACCTGAAGGAGTGTGGGCTCTACTGAGGAGCAAAGGGGCAGAAGGTAACGGTGGGCTCGTACTTTGGGGCTTGAGGCTTTGCCTTGCACCTCCCCTAAACGTTTCCCTCTTGCCTTCCATCCCAGTTTCTTCCACGCGCTGACTTGAGAACCAGCCTCTCGGCTGCCTCGCTGGGGCCAGCAGCAGCATGAAGGGGACCAGGGCAACGCCAACCAGCATGAGGAACGTTGCCTTCTTTAGCACAATCTTCTCTAGTAGGGACCTTTTTCCTTGGTGGAGTGAGGGTGGAGTGGAGCAACCATTCGTGGGATGGGCTCATCCCGCCGCCGCCGCGATGGTGTTGTCTCGGATGTGTACAGCTTGTTGGGAAGTTGAGGTGCTGGATTCCAGGCCTTCAATATGTAGCTTTCTCTCTTTTCTTTGGTTAACAAGCCGCCACTAGTCTGGTTTTAAGGTTGTTTTTATTTTTTCCATCAGGATAACAGTGACTTTACTGGTTGTCAGTTCTTTCTTTGCAAACAAATCTTGTTTTCAGAATAAAAACCTAAAAAAAAGCAAAAAACCCAACAAAAACTACTCACTTTAACTATGCACACGTGAGCAGATCATGCAGGAAGCATTCCTCTTAGCAGGAACTCTTTGTTTTTAACACTTGGTATGGTCAGGATTTAATATATCTGCAGCTACTTAAAGGATCCTTAGAGCTCTTAACGGCTTCTCCTGATATGTAACGTGTTCCCATCCTGCTGCCATCCTTCCCAAAGGAGCTCCTGCAGCAGGAGGAGGCTTTAGGGGTGAACCTGCTTTATGCTGATCCCCACGTCACGACTCCTTCCATGGGATCAGCCTCCAGCTGAACGTGTTGCCCCCCTTGGAGAGGAACCAGAGCTCCAAGGGGGCTGGGGACCATGTGCTGCTGACAGAGCAACTCCTCCCCTCTTCGATCCTGCTGTGGGTTTGGGTGGAAGCGGTGGGCAATTCTGTTGTGCGTTTTCCCTATGGCCTTTTCTGTCTGGAGCCTCCCAATCCCTATGGACAAGCATGCCTTTACTTTGTATATGTGGTGCCAAACTCCCCTCTGCCATCGGTCTCCCTGTAGTAACAGTCGGAAGCCCTCAGTATGTTCCTTCGCTGAACCCTTGCATCCACTTCTCTCTCCCGGTTTGTCACGTGTACAGTTCCCATCTGTTCTAGTTGTTGGCAGTATTAAAATGGTGAGTAAATGGTTTAACCTGGTCTCCAGTTTATTCCTCATTTCTTCCCCCACTTTTGTGCTTTGCTGGGGAAAGAAGGGAATTGCTCCCATGGGACATGGGGGTAATGGATGGGATGGGAGAGAGCGTCCTAGGAGCAAATCCAGAGGAGGCCACGGAGATGCTGCGAGGGCTGGAGCAGCTCTGCTCTGGAGCCAGGCTGAGAGAGCTGGGCTGGGGCAGCCTGGAGAAGAGAAGGCTCCTGAAGGGGAGACCTGAGAGCAGCTCCAGTGCCTGAAGGGGCTGCAGGAAAGCTGGAGAGGGGCTTGGGACAAGGGATGTAGGGACAGGATAAGGAGAAACAGCTTCCAACTGAAAGAGGGAAAAGTTGAAGGAAATACTGGGAAGAAGCTCTTCATTATGAGGGTGGTGGGACAGTGGCACAGGGTGCCCAGAGAAGCTGTGGCTGCCCCATCCCTGGCAGTGTTCAAGGCCAGGTTGGACACAGGGGCTTGGAGCAAGCTGCTCTATGGAAGGGGTCCCTGCCTGTGGCAGTTGTTTGGGACTGGAGGAGCTTTAAGGTCCCTTCCAACCCAGCGCAGTCTCTGGGTCTGCTGCTCCGCTGTGGTGCAGAGCTGGAATCTGGAGCCATCCGGTCCTTCATTAGGATTATGGCAGATGCTCCACTGCTCCTTCCCTGCACCATTCACTGCTCCAGCCCCTGTTCCATGATGCAGATGTAACCCATTGGGAAGACACTCGCCCAGAAGCACTTGGATCAAGCACTCCGTGGGTGCTGTGGGTGCTGCTGGGTGCCAGCAGAGTGCATTTGTGCTCTGGAGGCTCTGCTCCAGCTTCCCCCCTGCTAGAACTGATGGGCATCTCACCAGGAACTGCCCTGGCAGCATCCAGGTGTTCCCTGACTGCTGCTGGAGCTGCAGCAGAGCCCTGGCAGCACCCAGGTAGGGACGTGCTTTGGTGGGGAAGGGTTTGGGCTTGGTTTTGGGTGCCCGAGAGGACCGCAGCATCTCCGCCCTGCGCTGCAGGTGTTGGTGAGCAAAGAGTGGTGAACCGAAGCTCCCGGGCACCGGGACTGGGGTTGGGGAGCAGCCATGGACATGAGGGACGTGCACACGATGCCTGTGTCCTTTATTGGGTGTCCTACAGTTACATGAAGCTGTACAGGGGATGTGGCAGCGCGCGGGGGCAGCTGTGAGGGACCAGCGTTTATTTACAACCAGTAAAGAGCAGCCGGAGCTCTACAGAGCGCAGAGAGGGGCTGGTGTCACCATTTCCTCTTCCTCCCACCCACGAGCATCCACACCTCCCTCAGAGCCCAACGCTCCTGCTCCTGCCTTTGCTTGCCCACCATCGACTCCAACCTGGGGCACAAAACCAACCCCGACCCCATCATTTCTTCTCCCAAAGGACTGGGGTGGGTTCCCCCAGGGCGCCCTCCCTCCGCTGCCCTCCAGAACTCCTGCTTTGAGGAATTCAGCTTTGGTAGAAGGGAGGAAACCAAGAGGGGAGGGTCTGGCCCTGCTCCCGAAGTGATGCTGCTGGCTCGGGACGACGATGGCTTGGTATGGAGTCATGGAACGGTTTGGGTTGGAAGGGAGCGTAAAGCTCATCCAGTCCCAACCCACTGCCACGGGCAGGGGCACCTTCCACTGGAGCAGCTTGCTCCAAGCCTCTAGAAACCAACAAGGAAAAAGAGGAAACGGCCACGAAAGGGAGCAGGGATTTCAGCTTTAGCCCCATCCTATCCTGGGCTGAAGGGAGGTGACGTGGTTGGGCAGGACATAGAAAAAGTGGGCTCCGAGGACCTCGTCTGTGTGTGTCTTGGTTAATCCTTTTGGCTCTGCGCAGCAGAACGGCGATGGGGATGAAGTCCTGACCTCTTCTGGAAGGCAGGGAGGAAGAAGAGGAGGTTAAAACCCTTTCCACCTCCATGAGGAAGCTGGAGGAAAGGGGGCAAGTAGAGAACCAGCATCTCATTGCACCATGATGGGAGACACTCATTGGGTTAAGCACTCCTGCCCCACGCAGTGGCGTTTACACCGATTGATGCTCAGGGATGAGGGAAGTGCCAGAGGTTCCCTGAACAACCAAAGGGTGGAATCTGGTGGCTGGAATCTGCTTGGGGATGGGGATGAGGAAGAGATAAAGGAGAGGGAAGAGGCAAGAGAGGGAGCACAGGGGTGAGAAGGGATGGTTATGACCCCAAATGAGTGGTGCTGAGCTGGAAGAGAGGGTGAAGAGTGGAATGGCCCCGGGTATGGTTATTGCCATGTGCCAAGGCTGTGAAGTGGAGCAGCACCGGTGATATGGGAATGGGAGGTTTGATGCTGCTGAGGTGCATGGTTTATCATGGAATCCCAGCTCCAACCCCTGCCACGGGCAGGGACACCTTCCACGAGAGCAGCTTGCTCCAAGCCCCTGTGTCCAACCACGGAGGAGGCCATGGAGATGCTGCAGGGCTGGGGCAGCCTGGAGAAGAGAAGGCTCCTGAAGGGGAGACCTGAGAGCAGCTCCAGTGCCTGAAGGGGCTGCAGGAAAGCTGGAGAGGGGCTTGGGACAGGGGCCTGTAGGGATGGGATGAGGAGAAACAGCTTCCAACTGGAAGAGGGAAGAGTTGGATGAGATATTAGGAGGAAGTTCTTCATTATGAGGGTGCTGAGGCGCTGGCACAGGGTGCCCAGAGAAGCTGTGGTTGCCCCATCCCTGGCAGTGTTCAAGGCCAGGTTGGACACAGGGGCTTGGAGCAAGCTGCTCTAGTGGAAGGGGTCCCTGCCCGTGGCAGGGGTTGGAGCTGGAGGAGCTTTAAGCTCCCTTCCAACCCAAACCAATCCGGGATTCCATGATCCTTCCTCCACAGGCAGCCGTTCCCACACTGAGTTTGATGCCAAAGCCCCCTCCCCTCACCCCATGGCTTGGGCTCTGCCCCATCGCATCCCCTTTCCCCTCCCCATCCCCTTTAGCCTCTCGGCTACCTGCCACGCGCTGCTCAGAAGAGGCCGCAGTCCTTGAGGTTCTCCTTGATGATGACGTCCGTGACGGCGTCGAAGACGAACTTGACGTTCTGGGTGTCTGTGGCACAGGTCATGTGGCTGTAGATCTCCTTCACGTCCTTCCGCATGTTGAGGTCCAGGAACTGCGTCTTGATGTAATTCCCTGCGTCCTCAAACGTGTTGGGACCTGCGGAGGGAGGAAACGGGGCTGCTGAGCTGCGCCCATGGCAACGGTGGCCAACGGTGGACCTGGGGATGCTCCAGGGTTGGGTTGGGTTGGGTTGAGTTGGGTTGGAAGCTTCCTCTGGAGGAGGAGGAGGAGGAGGAGGAGGGGCTGGTGGTGCCAAGCACCTCACACCCATTTTAACCCTTCCCAAGGCCATGGCTGCTTCTCCTCTGCTCCTACCCCCAGGAACACGACTGCTCCCCCCATAACCCCAACCCAAGGTGTTATCTCCACGTGGTTTGGACACTCTGTGGGTCTCTGGGAGGGGGGAACCCATGGACTCACCGTCGTATTCAGGGAAGCAGATGCTGAGGTGGACCTTCTTGATCTTCTCCTCAAACAGGTCCTTCTTGTTGAGGAAGAGGATGATGGAGGTGGCGGCGAAGAACTTGTGGTTGCATATACTGTTGAATAGGTGCAGGGACTCGTGCATGCGGTTCTGCAAGGAGACACGGAGCCATTGCAGCCTCCAAACCCCCCCCATTCCCAAGGGAAGAGCTCTTCCCTGTCCTCCCTGCGCCACCTTCACCCAGAACCCCTCTTCCCATCTGAACCCCATCCCAGTGCTGGGTAAATCCAAGTGGTGCTCAGGTAGGAGCGGTGTTAAGCAGCTCCGGGCTATGTGATGCTCTGATCCCTCCTGCCAGCTCCTGGGATGTTCAGGAACGAAGGACGCCGGTGATCACGTTGGGAACGTTATCCAGGGAAAGCTCCCAGCCCTGCGGAATGCTTGGGATGCTCCTGTGGGATCTCCTCCACCTGTATGGCAGCAGGCGCCTTCTTCAGGGTGATGGGGATGGATGTGCCTTGTCCAGCTTCCCATGGCGGGGGAGATGCCTCCGACTGCTCCGCTCCTCTTGCTCCTCCTGAGGGATGCCCTGTCCTGGGGCTCTCCCGTTCCTCCTCTGCCCATGAAGCTGCTGTGCCTGGTCCTGGAGCAGTGGCTCTCACTGGGCACCCAGAGGACTTCACTGAGCAGCCTTGTGCCATGGAGCCCCAGCAGGCTTGGGTTGGAAGGGACCTTAAAGCTCCTCCAGCTCCAACCCCTTCCACTGGAGCAGCTTGCTCCAAGCCCCTGTGTGCAACGTGGCCTTGAGCACTGCCAGGGATGGGGCTCCTGTGTCCCCATGAGCTCCATCCCTCCTCTCCCACCCCATTCCCACATCAGATGGCACCAAGTGCTGGTCCCTTCCCTCTGTATCCCCCCCCAAGCACCAACTCTGCTCCCCCCCACTCCATCCACCGAGTTGCAGCCGGGCACCTCCGGGACCCCAACCCACCACTTCATCGTCCTCCACCAGCACCATGTCGTAGGCGCTCAGCGCCCCGCAGAAGATGATGCAGGTCACCCCCTCGAAGCAGTGGATCCACTTCTTGCGCTCCGATCTCTGCCCTCCCACATCGAACATCCTGGTTGGGATGGGGACAAAGATGGGGTGGGGGGGCACATCTGGTCCTGATACCCCACATGTGATGGTGCCAGCACCCTGTCCTCAGCGGTGTCAGGGATGCGGTAACCAACCATCCCTGTCCAGATGGGGTTGGTGGTCCCTGGAGCATCAGGTTCACCCCAAAACCCATCCCCAGCATTGGGGCTGGGGAGGAACATGGGGGACACCATGGAGGGGATCATGGGGGAGATCATGGAGGGATCATGGGGGGTTCATGGGGGGATCATGGTGAGGATCATGGGGGGATCATGGAGGGATCATGGGGGGTTCATGGTGAGGATCATGGAGGGGATCATGGAGGGGATCATGGTGAGGACCATGGGGGGTCCATGGTGAGGATCATGGGGGGATCATGGAGGGGATCATGGTGAGGATCATGGGGGGATCATGGGGGATCATGGGGAATCATGGGGGGATCATGGGGGGATCATGGAGGGGATCATGGGGAATCATGGGGGGATCATGGAGGGGATCATGGTGAGGATCATGGGGGGATCATGGAGAGGATCATGGGGGGATCATGGTGAGGATCATGGGGGGATCATGGGGGGATCATGGAGAGGATCATGGGGGGATCATGGAGGGGATCATGGAGAGGATCATGGGGGGATCATGGAGGGGATCATGGGGGGATCATGGGGGGATCATGGAGGGGATCATGGGGGTTGCACCAACCCACCTGAAATTGAGGTCTTTGACAGAGAACTTGGTCTCGATGATGCCCGTGGTCTTCACCCTGGACCTCAGCACGTCCTGCTCATTGGGCAGGTAGTCAGGGGCCGTGATCCTGTCCAGTTGGTTCAGGTAACTGGAGGGGGGCACAGATGGGGTTGTGAGGCACTGCTGACGTTCCCATGTCCGTCCCCCCTCCCCGGTGCCCTGACCCCACTCACTACGCGGCCGAGTCATTGAGCTGGTACTCGGCGGCGCGGTCGAAGCAAGCCTGGACCCCCCCATCCTTCCAGAGCTTCTTGATGCAGTCCACGAGCTCGGGGGGCATCGTGCCCTCCTCAATGGAGTCAGCCAGGTTGAAGAGCTGCCGCCCATCGTCCTGCAAGAGGGACCATTGCCATTGCCACCACTGCCATTGCCACCACTGCCATTGCCATCATCCCCATTGCCATCATCCCCATTGCCATTGCCACCGCTGCCATTGCCACCACTGCCATTGCCATCATCCCCATTGCCATTGCCACCATTGCCATTGCCACCACTGCCATTGCCATCATCCCCATTGCCATCATCCCCATTGCCATTGCCACCATTGCCATTGCCACCACTGCCATTGCCATCATCCCCATTGCCATCATCCCCATTGCCATTGCCATCATTGCCATCGCCATCATCCCCATTGCCACTGCCACCATCACCATTCCCATTGCCACCATGGCCATTGCCATCATCCCCATTGCCATTGCCACCATCACCATTGCCACCATTGCCATTGCCATCATCCCCATTGCCATTGCCACCATTGCCATTGCCACCATTGCCATTGCCACCATTGCCATTGCCATCATCCCCATCGCCATTGCCACCATCGCCATTGCCACCATTGCCATTAACACCATTGCGATTGCCACCATCACCATTACCACCATTGCCATTGCCACCATTGCCATTGCCACCATTGGCTCTGCCACCATTGCCACTGCCATCATTGCCACCATCACCATTGCCACCATTGCCATTACCACCATTGCCGTTGCCACCATTGCCACCATCCCCATTGCCACCATCCCCATTGCCACCATTGCCATTGCCCCCATCCCACCGGGGCTCCCTGCGCCCAAACCCCACCGTGGGACTCCCCCATCGCCATGGAGGGGGGGGGACGGGACGGGGATGATGGTGGCCCCCAACTGACCGCACGGGACGACTCGGCGTAGTCAATGCCCAGCGTGGACATGGCGCGGATGATGGCCAGGATGGACTGCAGGATGTTGCCGTAGATGATGGCCTTGAACTCCATGCACTCCTCGGGCGTGTAACCATCCTGGTGGATGATCCTGAGGGATGCAGGGGGGGGACACACAGTGGGAATCACCACCATGGGGATGGGTGACCCTGGGTGTCATCCCCCCATAGCCCAGGGGGGACCTGGGACCGTACTCACTTCATCTGCTTCACGATAGTGCTCTTGCCTGATTCACCGGCCCCTGGAGAAGGGTAGGGGGACACCTTAGTGCTGGTCAGGGTGGGATGGACCCCAGGCCTGATGCCACAGCGATGGGCACCAGGGCCACTCTCCCATGTCCTGCATCTCCCAGTGCCATCATCCCCCTGCTCCCATTGCACCCAGTGCTGCACCACAGCCTGGGGACCTCCATGGGTGGTTGGGGACCCCCCAGACACCACCGGTCCCTGGTGTCCCACCTCCCGTGGTGGCCTCGGTGCCGTAAGCAGCTTAGGACAGCGCAGGAAGCTGCTTAGAATTAGGTGCTAATCGCCTTGACCTGTCCCCTCCCCTCCAGGATCAGGCCCCATCACCCCTCCCTGTCACCCCACAGCCCTCAGGGTCCCCCCCAGGTGGCAGGGATTGGGGTGCTGGTGGCAGGAGGTCCCCAAGACACCCCCCCCCCCCCCCCCGAGGATGTGGGACCTGGTGTCCAGGTCCCATCCCTGCGTTGTCCCCTTTATCCCTGCCACCCGCCTGGCTGTCGCCAGGAGCTGATGCCACAACCATGGAGCTCCTCCTTGGGGTACGGAGCTGCAGGGAAGAGGAGCCGTTGGGATGAGGAAGGAGGTGATGGGCTGGGGACAGCCAGGCCCTGGTTGTGTTTCTCCCCTGCCCCATCCATCAAAGGGGTCCCCAATGGCACATAGGGACGAGGGGGACCCCCATCCTGCATCCTCCTGCGGAGCCTTACCCAACAGCAGCAACTTGACCGTCTTGGCCTCCTTATCCGCATCCTCCTGGAGCTTCTTCTCCAGCTCCTTGGACCTCTTGGCCATCTCCTTGTCCTCGGCGCTGGCCCCGCTCCCCATGGCCTCGTCTTCCACCGCCTCCTCCTCCTCCTCCTCCTCTAGCGCCTCGAGCTCCTCGAGGTCCCCAGGCTTTTCCAGCTCTCCTTTGGGAACGGCGATGGGCGACGGAGGAGGAAAGAGGAGCCCCGAGAGGCCGATCCCTGGCGTTGGGGTGCCCCCGAGCAGCGGCGTCCCGGGCGGGCTCTCCTCTAAATCCCCATGGAGAACCTGATTTGTTTGGAGCCTGGGATTTGGGGACCTTTTATCTCACCATGTGACCCAGGAAATCCACTTAGCCCAAGATGGCAAAGATTAGGGCTCAGGGGAAAAACCAATGGAGCATCTCGGGGAGGTGGCCATAGGGCTTTAGATAAGGGGGGGATGGACTCACAGGTAGTGAGACACCCCCCCCCCCGTCGCCATGGGGACACCCTGTGTCCCATGGGGTTGGAGAGCCCCCCATGTCCATGGCTTGTGTTCCCCCATGGGTTGGTTGGCATCAGGGATGGGGTCACCTCCTGCTTGTGTCCCCCCACCCCACAAGCTGGGGGGAGGCGGGGGGGGGGGGGGCTTGGGGGTGACAGAGGGACATGCCTGGGAGCTGGGGGGTCCCCTGGGTGCTGGTGACAAGGGGGACATGGCACTTGGGGGGTGCCCGGGGGGGGGAGATGAGTTAGTTAATGGGGTAATGAGCAGCCATGGGTGCCACCCATCGCCCTCCCGCTGCCCTAAGCTCTTTAATGGGATCCTGCTCAGCCTTCCTCCTCCTCCTCCTCCCCCTATGAGCCCAGTGCCCCCCTCCCCAGCCCAGCACCCAGCCAACAGGGTCCCCCTGCACCCCATTGTCCCCCTGCCGGGACTGGTTTGGGTCTCACCTCAGTGGGGGGATGTGGGAGCCTCCCCAAAGGTGCCGCAGGTCCCCAGTGCTCGGGTTCAGGGGTGCCCTAAATCACTGCGCCCCAATGGGAGCTCGATGTCCCCTCGTTGGTGTCCTGTGTGGTGTCCCCCCCCCTCCTGTGTCCCCCCCGGCCATGGGGGCACTGGGACACCCTGTCCCCGCCGTCGCTTTGATGGGACACAAAGCCCCATCGGAGCCTCTAATGACCCTGGCGCTAATGAAGGGTCCAATTAACGAACCAGACCCTGCTCCCACTGTCACAGGGGGGCACGGGGGGGGGCATGGCTTTGTCCATAGCCCAGACACCCCCCCCAGGCTTCGTGCCCCCCAGCCTGGCACAGAGGTGGCATCACCTCCCTTGCCCCCTTTGGACACAGGGGGGGGACACGGGCGTTCCCGCTGCTCCGGGGGGCTCGGGGGCCTTGGACGGGAGCTCCTGGTACCCCCCAGCACCCCCCCAGCACTCGAGGCCACAGCACCGGGAGCCACCAGTACAGGTAGGGACAACCTAATGGGGGGTGCAATGTCTGATGGGGGGGTTCCAATATCTAATGGGGGGTGCAATGTCTGATGGGGGGTGCAATGTCTGATGGGGGGGTTCCAATATCTGATGGGGGGTGCAATGTCTGATGAGGGGGTGCAATGTCTGATGGGGGGTTCCAATATCTAATGGGGGGGTGCAATGTCTAATGGAGGGTGCAATGTCTGATGGGGGGTGCAATGTCTAATGGAGGGTGCAATGTCTGATGGGGGGGTTCCAATATCTAATGGGGGGGTGCAATGTCTGACTGGGGGGTTCCAATATCTAATGGGGGGTGCAATGTCTGATAGGGGGTGCAATGTCTGATGGGGGGGGTTCCAATATCTAATGGGGGGGTGCAATGTCTGATAGGGGGTGCAATGTCTGATGGGGGGGTTCTAATGTCTAATGGGGGGTGCAATGTCTGATGGGGGGGTTCCAATGTCTAATGGGGGGTGCAATGTCTGATAGGGGGGGTTCCAATATCTAATGAGGGGGTGCAATGTCTAATGGAGGGTGCAATGTCTGATGGGGGGGTTCCAATGTCTAATGGGGGGTGCAATGTCTGATGGGGGGGGTTCCAATATCTAATGGGGGGGTGCAATGTCTAATGGAGGGTGCAATGTCTGATGGGGGGGTTCCAATGTCTAATGGGGGGGTGCAATGTCTGATGGGGGGGGGCGATATCTAATGGGGGCGTGCAATGTCTGATGGGGGGGTGAAATGTTTAATGAGGGGTGCAATGTCTGATGGGGGATCCCAATATCTAATGGGGGGTGTGATGTCTGATGCGGGGTTCAGTATCTAATGGGGGGGTCCAATATCTAATGGGGGGTGCAATATCTGATAGGGGGGTTCCAACATTTAATGGGGGGTCCAATGTCTAATGGAGGGTGCAATGTCTGATGGGGGGGTCCAATATCTAACGGGGGGGGTCCAATGTCTAACGGGGGGGGGGTCCAATGTCTAACGGGGGGGTGCAGAGTCTGATGGGGGGTCAGTGTCTGTGCTGGGCTGCGGGCGGTGACTCCCTCCTGGGGGCGCTGGTCCCTGCCGGGGGGTGCAGAGCCGGGGGGGTGCCACCCCACGATGCCCACCCCGGGGGGGGGGGTGTGAACGACGACACCCCATTGTTGGCGGTGCCGCTGCCACTCGGTGAATGA